>NC_134411.1:33365189-33665189 GCF_038048845.1 Mixophyes fleayi
TGTGACTGTACGGTCTGATTAGAGCCTGTTACTGAGCTGTGTAACTGTATAGTGTCACTAAAGTCATATAGTTCCACACTCTAAAAACATACTGGTAGCCTAATTGATTTCTTCATCTGTGTGACTGGTGAGATCTATTTGCTCTGTGTCTGAGAAATTTGTTCAGTGCTGGAACGTATCTGACATAATATTGAGCTTAGAGACTGCATTCTGTGTTCGGATACATCTGCATGTTATGGAGCTGTAAATATTATGTTAGGGTCGGTTTGCCTTGTGAATGAGTTGTATGTTCTTCTAGCCCCTATATGCCCAATGACTACTGACTTGTGTATTACACCCTAGTGCTCCCTAGGTCTTGTGACTGTCTATCCTATGACTGTGTTCTTGGTGCTGCACCAAATCTGTCTATCTTATGACTGTGTTCTTGGTGCTGCACCAAATCTGTCTATCTTATGACTGTGTTCTTGGTGCTGCACCAAATCTGTCTATCTTATGACTGTGTTCTTGGTGCTGCACCAAATCTGTCTATCTTATGACTGTGTTCTTGGTACTGCACCGAATCTGTCTATCTTATGACTGTGTTCTTGGTGCTGCACCGTATCTGTCTATCTTATGACTGTGTAGAGACTATTGGTGCTATGGGGATAATTATTACAGCAGAGGTGGCTGTAGAGGTGCAGTTTTGTGAACACATATATGTTATATCCTGGATGTAGCCGGTTTGTGGTCCTGGTCGGTGAGATTCACAAAACAGCAGCAGATTCCTGGGCACTCCCAGCTGCCAAACTGACTTTGTCCTCAGGAATCATCCTCCGGGTTCTGTAAACACATACTGCACCCAAGTAACACTGTTTATTTTATTAATACCTGATGAGTTTCCAGAAACTAATGGTATCAGGTCAGAAAGCCAAACGAGATAAGGAGGAGATTAATGACATCGGTGGGCATGTTAGGGCCACATTTACTGGCGAATAAACATTTAATTATGTTGAGTAGTGTAGGACCCGCTAGACTCATTTAAAAGGGCCGCATATCGCCCTTAATATCGGTGATAAATGAGAACAATACATTTAATCAAAGAAAGAGGCACCTATCTGTGGGTCTAGTGCAGATCTGCAAGCTTGTATTTTAAAAATTACATTATCATACTTGCCAACCTTTGACAAGCGAATTCCGGGAGATCCCGGGCAGGGGTGTGGTTGGAGGGCGGGAGGTGGTTGGCGCGGTAATTTTGGCCCCACCTCTGCGACGAAAACGGCATTTTGTCGCGGGAGCGGGGCCAAAGTGACGCGATTCACAGCGAATCGCGTCATTTTAGCAGGTAAATTCGGTATGCAGGATACTTGCCTGCTCTCCCGGGAGACGTACCCGGATTTCGGGAGTCTCCCGGACATTCCGTGAGAGTTGGCACAAGTATGCATTAATAATCTGGGTTTGTAGTTGATCATTTTAAATTGACCTGGGACCTTATTTTAGAAATGCACATCTTTTCTGGTCATTCCTGAAATTTATTAGGTTCCTGAATGTCACTTCAACTCTGTCCTAATGACCTTGTGTTAAGGTCTAGTTGTCCCCACCCCCCCCCCCCCTGCAGCTCTTACCTGTGCTCAGCACTCACCTGCGCCCCTCCCTCCTCTATCCTCTGGCTGGTGTTGGGTTACATAGCCCCAATCACCCTCCGCTGTGTTACACGGGCCTGTTTGTTTCCCTTTCATTTCTCCTCAGCAGTACAGCTTTACAATAATACATTTGAAGTTCCTACGTAGACTTTCAGATATGTAACTTGAGGTATGACACAGGATACAGGGTTTGTACACTTGCTATGTGGCCTGTTGTGTATTCTGCCTAAACTTTGTTCACTGAAACCTGAGTGGAATCTTTGATTCCGATACTGTGGTTTCCTCCCACACTCCACAGAGTACACGTGATAGGTTAACTGGCTTCTGACTAAATTAACCCAAGTGTGTCCGTGTAATAGGTAATATATAGATTGTAAGCTCCACCGGGGCAGCTTGTGAATGATTAAATCTTCATTTGTAAAGCTCGATGTTATATGTAGGCCCTATGTAAGTAACTTAATAAATAAAAATAATAGATCTGTATTGTGAGGTTGAAGTTGCAGCTGAGCGGGAACGTGCATTGTGTACGTAGCATCATGTACAGGCTTAAGGGGAGATACACTGTCTTATGATCTGTTGTGCTCAGGGCCGTAACTAGGGCTGTGCGACAGGGGCGACCGCCCAGGGCGCAACGCTGAAGGGGGGGGCGTAATTTAGGTTAAAATTGAGGGCTAGGGGGGCGGCATTTGTCTTTCTCACCCAGGGCACTATAATTCTAAGTTACGGCTCTGGTTGTGCTGTTGGTCTGAGCTGTGCTCCTTTAAATTTACCCACTGTCGTCCTGGCATTCAGACTTCCATAAGTACAACAACAGGCTGTTAAAAATTAACTTGTATTAGAAAGACATAGTCATCAATTGTAAGAACAGACCAGTGTTATGCTCTACAGATCCACGGACTGATTATAGCACTAAGAACGGTGGTTTTAAGACCTTGGCTACACTTGTGCTGTTGTTATTGTGTAATTAATTGCATCAGACTGTTTGCTTCTTATGTAAATGGTTGTGTTCAATATGAGCCACTTACCCTCGCTAGGTTCCCCTGTTACCACCCTCTACACAGGTCACACAAGACAACAACTCTTTGGCCAACATTATTGTGTGACTGATCTTATATCCTACTAAGCACTTTTTACCTTTGCAATCAGGCTGGACCAATATGCAATATGTAGCACTTACCCTCGTGTATTAAACTCCCATTGCCCACTAGATTGTAAGCTTGTGGGCAAGGCCCTCTTACCTCTCTGTCTGTATTACCCAGTATTCTTTTATTACTGTGTTTGATCCCAATTGTAAAGCGCTACGGAATTTGCTGCCGCTATATAACTAAATGATGATGATATCCAGTAATAGTTTTTTGAACCATCGTTTGACTGTCTGATATTCATAACACAGTGACGAGGGGAGAAGGCCGCATGTGATTTTACTAAGTGGTTTTTGTTTGAAGCAAAACATCATTGGCCTTTAAGATCGAGCTGCTTATTTTCTCATCGGTTTAACCACAGAAAACAAGACCGCAAAGTGGAAATTTATCATAAAAAACAACCCACCGAGGTCTTTAGTTACTGGACGTTTGTAACTGACTGAACTATATACCGCTCTCTCTTCTGTCCTCTGTCTTAAGGGCAGCGGTCATGGGAATATTAGATTGTGAAATCTATTGTCTTCAAAAAACACTAAACACTTCCAGGCAGTCACACTAACTGGGAGAGTACCACCAAGGTTTCCAGAAGGATATTAGAAATATCCCCAAAAAATTCCAGGACAGTCCAGTTATAATCTTACTAGCCTTAGAAAGGAAACTTGTTTTTTCAAACTGTTTCCGATGGGGAAAAAAAACACTATACATGATTGTAAAACTTTTGCTGCCCTTTACAAGGCTCCTTGGACCCTAATCTGAGCGCACTGTACAGTTTTGGGGACTAGTTCATAAGAAGGACATCGTTGAACTAGATGGGATGAAGCAAATTAATAAAGGGAATGGAAAGTTTTATGCTGGCCACAGAGTATAGTATTGTAGCCGATGTAGGGTAATCGGACCGGTATCTCGGTGTGTGTCTGGCCCAAAAACAACATAATAATCCAATTCAAATTAATCAGATTTATTAATGAACTTTTTGACACCTTGTGCTCAGAGGAAAGACAATCTATAGCTGAACCACCACCTATGAGGCAGAACATTTAGGTGAAGAGGAAGGGGTAAGAGGACAGACCAATCACACATCACAGTGTCTGTGTTTGAGGCTTCTGATTGGTCCTCCCACTCACAAGCCAGGTTTTAGCTGGGGCTTTGAGATGAACCACTGAACCCCTGGAAAATGATTCATAGGTGATAATGCAACTTTTATCTTGTTCTGAGAAGGACTTTTTCACAGTAAAGAGCAGAGGAGTTACGCAGGCAGCTTCCAGGATGTGGTTGCAACCGATACATTACATAGGTTTAATATAGGATTTGATGCCTTCTTAGCAGTTACTAGTTTAGAATATACTGGTTTAAGTAGTTCCCAAGAAAACTAAATCTAACCCCACTCCAGTTCTGCATTTTCTTGACTACCACAACCCAGAGGCTGAACTTGGACAATGTGGATGTTTTTTCAACCTCAATGACTATAAATCTCGTTTACAGTGATTTTTACCATGGGGAGAACCTACAAAAGCCTCAAATTTTCGGAATGAGTTGTCAATTCTCCGAGTATCCTGTTTAGCGGGGAAAACACTCAAAATAGTTGCTGGTTCCTGGTGTCTGTCTAAATTTATTTAAAGTCCTGTAAGGATCTTATGTCGTACTTGCCAACTTTTCCTCGTTGGCTTCAAGGAGATTCCGGGTGGAGGTGGGTGTGCAGGGGCGGGGCTTGATTAGTTGCATCATTTTGACCCCGCCCCCTAAATGATTGTCACAATTGTGAACAATCACAGCAGGGGGCGGGGCTACACTGCAATATTTGCGTCATTAAGCCCCACCCCCATCCTGCTCTCCCGGGAGTCTCCCAGACATTCCGTGGAGAGTAGGCAACTATGCGTTAAAGAAAAGCAGCTAATGAATCTCTAGAGACTGAAGTGTCTTTTACATTTCTGTCTCCATTACTGAAGTCATGTTGTCTTACCTGTCAGTCTTTGATTAAATCTTGGTCTCCATGAAAATGGCCACCTCTATAGGCATCAATACATGGACATAGGACACAATTTCTGAACTGTGTCATCATGCCACAGATGGCGAAGCCAACCACGTCTTGTACTGGCTCAGCATCAGGGAGAATGCCAGACTCTTCAGGGAGTGAGGGAGATCACCCCTATTTCAGGGAGAGTTGGCAAGTATGTCTTATGTTGAGAAAAATATTTGGCAAGGCTGGGCTTACCCCTGATTATCCCTTCCTTAATCCTACACATAACTGGCAATGTGTACACTGGGTACCAATGGTGTAATCACTGCTAACACACGCAGATAGATGCCTGATGTGCTAAGATCACCACTTCTAAATTCTCCGCTCACTATGAAGCAGCCTTAGGCAACTCTAGCTGTGATCCCAGCATGCTCTGCTCCGGAGGTCGGAGTGCCCGCAGCCTGGCGTAACATGTCACCTACCCCTGCTACAAAGTGACAAGTGAAGCAATAGACAAATACTCCAAACGCCAGCTTTGTGTATTTGTATAAAAACCATTAGATCCATAGAGCCTACACTGTGGACACAACTGAAAGGATTGTGCAATATATATTTACTATCTTATCTTGTTACCAAGTGAGACAGTGTTTTCTCTCATTGCGGCTTCCAGGATGCGACCCAACACAATTGTAATGTAAATAGAATGTGTGTTTGTTAGTGCTCCAAGGTGGCGGTCAGAAATACATTTAATGGATCTCTAAACCTGTAATGCATCTTTCTGTACAGGAAATATGCAAAAAAAAAATTATATATATATATATATATATATATTACACACACACACTGATGGATAAGGAACTTATAAGAACACAGAATATTTCAGATACGTTTGTGGGGAAACTATTTTCATATGCACACCAGACTTCCTTTGTGTAAGCCTATAGAACTATACAGCAGGGAGAGCTCTGTGACAGGTCCTCTTTTGTTAAGTACAGGCTATTCAAACCCTATAACAAAAAAAAACAAAAAAACAAAACCCACCCCATTTGCCTGGGAGAGGCCCCGTGGCTTGAACGATTAGCATGCTAAAGACTGGAAGACAAGAGGCTTCTATAGAAGGACAGTAGTGGAAGACATACAGAGGACTTTAAAGCTTCTGTAGGAATAATATTATTTGTATTCCTCCAGAAAAATGTCATTGACAGAGCAGAATAGCTTGGACCCAGCTAGATCCCCAGGATGCATTGCAGTCTCTCTCTCGCTCTTAGTAATGTGTGGTTAATATTGAGTTGTGTTTTAGAGCCTATACAATTGGGCACTTGTTTTTGTATGTCCGCTTGAAGCCGAGATCACTAAACTTGAATGACTGGGGGGCACATTTATCATTATTCACATAAAGTGAAAAGTAGTTTTCAATCCTTATCGCAATGATAAGGATTGAACTACTTCTCACATTTATGTACAGCCGTGCAGAGAAACAGCAGTTCCGAAAAACTGCTGTTTCAGTGATAAAAAAAAAAACATACTTACCCCCCTCTTCGGAAGCGATGTCTTCAGGTCTTCTCCTCACTCTTCAAGTGCGCATGTCCAGTACACAGATCCCCTCTCTGTCTCTGCAACTATCGTTGCAGAGAGAGAGCTGTGAGTGACAGGGAGGGATCATGTGATCCCTCCACACATGCGCTGTCCAGCTCTGCTCTCCGGAGCAGAGCTGACAGCATTAGATTTCCTCATGTACGCCAGCTTCAGCTGGCGTACATTAACATGACAAGTTCCCGAAAAAAATGTTTTTTCGGGACTTGTTAGATTGCGGCCAGGAGCAGTCACCATTCTGTTGAATGGTGACTGTTAGAAAAAACGAACTGCAGCGAAAATTAGTGGTTTTGAAGATTGAACAGTCGAACGGAGCTGTCATAAATATCAATTGCAGACTTCCTTCACCTATTTTCACGGTAAGTGCACGATAGTGCAATACCATCATTTGTTAAATGTGCCCCTGGGTGTCTAGAGGTCCTAGATCTCTATCAGGGGAGGGCTGGCAAATTTCAGCCTGGGGGGCAAGACTGGACCCTGCAGCCTATTTTAAGGGAAAAATTGCAAGTGGGCCAGCCCAAGGTAGCTCATTATGGGACCAGTCCGTGGGCAGATGCCCCCCTGCCCCCAGCCCAGCCTGCCCCTTCATTTACTGCTCAAAAAATGAGTAAAAATGTATGAAAAAGTTTTTTGACGCGTTTCAGTGATGCTTATTTGACGCGTTTTCATGTTGAGAGCCTTTACCAATACGATCCACTGTACCGCGCGCTATTACGTGAGAAATAGGTGCGCCCTGTTCAGATCTTATTTAGTTTTGTATTTCCCGAATAGACAGAGTTAAACGCTGGCACAAGGAGGGATGGATATTACAGCTTGCTGATGTTGATCTGTACATATTGCTGTTTCCACTCTTAGACCTTGTGATACATCTGGCTGACCCCCTGATCCTGTTTTCCATCCTGTAGAAGGGGTGAGAACCTACACATTTGTTCCATGTCAGGCCGGTGCCAGGAACGGAGGGGCGGGGAAGAGCTGAGGGTGCAGACAACTTCTATAGCAAGTGGTGATGATGATATGAACTCTTCCCAGGGGGTACAGTGGCCGGATCCCATACTGACTCCAGTCTCTAGCACCAGCGGAGGGAAACTTCTACTATCTTCTGCTATCTGGCGCTGTCATGTAGTTTTCTGCCCTTGAGCCCGAGTACCTGAATAATTATAGAATTCTGGAGCCGGGTGAGGTGTTTTGAGAAACCTGGGAAGAGAGAGCTGTATAGAAATTACCCAAAAAGTCTGCAGTAAATTTGCAGTAGCTTCGGCTACATGTCTAGGGATTGTCTCTGCCTTAACCCTTTGCTGTTTCAGTTCTTAAAGGTACAGTGTTGGTAATTTGGGAAGTAGCGTTCTGCAAAACCATTCCTCTCTATGTTGCAACATCTCAGGACTCATAACTTGGTTGACTAATGTGTCTTTGACAAAGTAGCATTTTGTTTTTAGTGGATCAGGATTGTCACTATTTTCAAACTATCTCTGCAGCCAAATTGCTAAAACTAGGTAAATAAAGTCTCAGGAGACTTTTATATTTTTGCATTTGGTGGGGGAGTGGGTTTGTTTGTTCTGGGCCCAATTTAGGAGTAAACCCATCTATAAGGGGTAGTTTGGTCTCTTGGCTAATCCATGTTGCACTGTGGCGGGGAATTTAGCATATACAGACAGACTTAGATTTGGGAGGGAGCGTCTCCTAGCTCAGCTCAGGGCAAAAGTAAAGATGTCCGAAAAAACAAGCAGCATTTTCTTTGCATGAAAAACAAATTGTCATATATAGTGAACCAATGAACTCATAAAATCAGAATGACTCTTGAGTGAAAGGCAGCCCGGTGTCTCCTGCACGAGCTATTTAATACTCTAATGTGGGACGAACAGACAGTGCATTGTACAGGTACAGTAGGCCAGGCTTTGAAGTGGGGCTCTTACCTTTCAATGGAGTGCACGTAGTTCTAGCAGAACACTAACCGCGGCGATTGCACTAAATGTTCTCAACAAATAGAATTGTATCGCTCACTTGGGTATAACTAAACGATTGTGAACATTCTAATCCTCTTGTGCTCACCCAGGATGCAAACTATTTTTTTTTGTTTTGTTTTGCATCCAACGTAAACTCGTTTTACGAATTGTTTTGGCC
Source organism: Mixophyes fleayi (assembly GCF_038048845.1). Classification (NCBI taxonomy): domain Eukaryota; kingdom Metazoa; phylum Chordata; class Amphibia; order Anura; family Limnodynastidae; genus Mixophyes; species Mixophyes fleayi. The sequence continues at coordinate 33,373,622 of NC_134411.1, forward strand.
ATTTGTAGGCTACAGTTCCCGAAACCGTTGTAGAGGAGTAAAGTTTATGGTCACTTCTGCCACAATGTAACGAGAAAGGAGATTGTCGATTCACCTTTCCCCTGGAGAAGGTAACTGGTCGAGGTCTCCCTCCTATTGTCCCACGCAGCAGAAAGTCAAGGAAAAGAGTTGGGGAGGAAATAACAATGCACAGTATGAACTCTGCCACAAAAATCCAGCCTTGCAGATAAACGTGATCACCTCTCCAGCAGCCGGACTTGACTAATGTCTTCGCGTGAGCCGAAAGGAGTCCAATTTGGAGATTCAAAGGAAGCTGATTTTACATAATTTGCACTTTGCAAACTGGCCTAATTTCAACTCCGCATCAAGGTCAATTTGTGCAAACTCAGCCGCAGACTCAAATTTTAGGCCTCAGATGACTGGATGATGAAAGGAGAAAATAACAATCTGCTGGATTCTGTACAACCCACAATATCCTAACACCAACTTTGCCTCATACCAAGGGAAGGATCCTGCTGGAATTTAGCACATCATTGTTATCATGTCACAGAATACAAGAGGCATTCCAGCGGGCATCCTGCCAGCTCTGAATACCTCAGAGATGGGTGTGTTCAGGGTGGCATTATAATTATATAATTTTGTTATATAATTATGTTGTTATCCTTAGACTGGAATCTATACGGACAATGGAAGTTCTATTATTATTATTATTATTATTATTATTATTATTATTATTACACAAACATCCTGTACCCTAAACTGTTGCCGTTTTGAGTTTAGTGGTCTGATTGGTCTAGCACTTAAACAACGGTTAAATCACGCACACACATAATGGATTGTCAGAAATGATCCTCTGTTGACCGTATCGGAGATGAAGCCATTGTGTGTCATGATATACGACTGCCCATCTGCGGTCGCTGGTCTAGAACTACTCGGGTAGTGTCTGTCATAGATTCCACGCTGCGCCGTAGCTTGTACCACTGTATACTGTACTGATAGGCCCCTCTATAAGCCCGACCCTGTGACCACAAGGTCCCTTAGAGTACAAGGGTCTTCAGACCCCACCTACAACGCAGGGCTATTATAGCTCAACACTTATCTCTTAATTGCTGACTCGTTAAAAAAAAACAAAACAAAATGAGCATCATTTTGTAATGGGTGTGGGTCTCATGTTTATAAGAGTGGTCTTTGTCTGTTAATTTTGTTTTTTGTTTTTAATTTAAATGACTAAGAAAAAGAAAAACTTCAAAAGCCACTTTGCTGGCACTGTAGATGGTTTCCCTCTTTTGTATAAATAATTTATTCAGATTTTAATGCTTTACTCTAACAAACATTTTCCATTTCTAAATTAGAGTACCTCAAATTGCCCTAATTATGCTTATTACAATCCGAGCGGAGTGGGACAAACAGCCGCTGTCTCCAGGGCTGAGCACAGCGTTGTTTACAGAACTTTCTGATTATTTTATAACTAATTTTCTGGAACATGTCTTCATCATCTCTGTAATAAGATTTTATATAGAGATGACCCGTGTCATGGTGAATCCAGGACCTAATTAGCTAGCGTTGTCTTCCTGGCCCACAGGGATAATAACGTTTCTTCTGATTTGGTCTCATCCATGTCAGTAAGTAGTCTTCAGCCATGTTTAATTAGGTAAAATCTCAGCAGCCTTAATAAAAAGTATCTACAAAATATTTCACAGGAGGTGCTGTAGCGGGGGCGCTGTGTGCTGTAGCGGGGGCGCTGTGTGCTGTAGCGGGGGTGCTGTGTGCAGTTGTGTGCTGTAGCGGGGGTGCTGTGTGCTGTAGCGGGGGTGCTGTGTGCAGTTGTGTGCTGTAGCGGGGGTGCTGTGTGCTGTAGCGGGGGCGCTGTGTGCAGTTGTGTGCTGTAGCGGGGGTGCTGTGTGCTGTAGCGGGAGCGTTGTGTGCTGTTGTGTGCTGTAGCGAGGGCGCTGTGTGCTGTAGCGGGGCTGCTGTAGCGGGGGCGCTGTGTGCTGTAGCGGGGGCGCTGTGTGCTGTAGCAGTGGAACTGTGTGCTGTAGTGGGGGTGCTGTGTGCTGTAGCGGGGGCGTTGTGTGCAGTTGTGTGCTGTAGCGGGGGTGCTGTGTGCTGTAGCAGGGGCGTTCTGTGCTGTTGCGTGCTGTAGCGGGGGCGCTGTGTGCTGTAGCGAGGGCGCTGTGTGCAGTTGTGTGCTGTGTGCTGTAGCGGGAGCGTTGTGTGCTGTAGCGGGGGTGCTGTAGCGGGAGCGTTGTGTGCTGTTGTGTGCTGTAGCGAGGGCGCTGTGTGCTGTAGCGGGGGAACTGTGTGCTGTAGTGGGGGTGCTGTAGCGGGGGCGCTGTGTGCAGTTGTGTGCTGTAGCGGGGGTGCTGTAGCGGGAGCGTTGTGTGCTGTTGTGTGCTGTAGCGAGGGCGCTGTGTGCTGTAGCGGGGGAACTGTGTGCTGTAGTGGGGGTGCTGTAGCGGGGGCACTGTGTGCAGTTGTGTGCTGTAGCGGGGGTGCTGTGTGCTGTAGCAGGGGCGTTCTGTGCTGTAGCGGGGCGCTGTGTGCTGTAGCGAGGGCGCTGTGTGCAGTTGTGTGCTGTAGTGGGGGTGCTGTTGTGTGCTGTAGTGGGAGCGCTGTGTGCTGTTGTGTGCTGTAGCGGGGGCGCTGTGTGCTGTTGTGTGCTGTAGCGGGGGCGCTGTGTGCTGTTGTGTGCTGTAGCGGGGGCGTTGTGTGCTGTTGTGTGCTGTAGCGGGGGCGTTGTGTGCTGTAGCGGGGGCGCTGTGTACTGTAACAAGGGAGCTGTGTGCAGTTGTGTACTGTAGCTCTGGCAGATTGGCGTTGTGTGCTGCACTGAGGGCACTGTGTGCTGCTGTGTACTGTAGTGGGGGCACTGTGTGCTGCTGTGTACTGTAGTGGGGGCACTGTGCACTGTAGCGGGGGCACTGTGTTCTGTTGCGTACTGTAGCTCTGGCAGATTGGCGTTGTGTGCTGCACTGAGGGCACTGTGTGCTGCTGTGTACTGTAGTGGGGGCACTGTGTACTGTAGCGGGGGCACTGTGTTCTGTTGCGTACTGTAGCTCTGGCAGATTGGCACTGTGTATTTGATGTACATCATTCCCACATTGAATTTTCTAATGTGAGAATCTTGTTCTCCTCCTTCCCCCACTCTAGGACAAGCTGGGGGCAGCCTGGGAACTGGAGCTTTGGGTTGGGGGAGGAGAAGGGAAAGTGAGGATAAAAGGGGGCTTAGCCTGGACAATAGGCGGCTGTCAGGGTCTCCCAGTCTCGGCTGGTAATCTGCAGTATCTGGAGCATCTTGTGTCGCCCGGGCCAGTCCCTAAATCACCGCACTGCTGTGTCATTGTACGTCTCACACATCAGCCAGGGCTCCTTTGTGGTTAATAAGCATGGTCACATTTTTAATTGGTGAACACTGTACTTTCCCTGGTATATTTCCCAGTAATCGCTGCTCCTAGTTGCTAATTTGCATATTGTTAATAGGAAGTAACATAGAATTCTCGAACTCTTCTCATCGGCTCATTGAGCTCTTAAAGTGACAGCTGTTTTTTTTTTTTTGTTTTTTTTTTTAGCACATTACCGTATTTAACGTTGGACTAATTAATGTGCGCTCCTAATGTGCCCCCTCCTGCTAGCCGGATGCCTCGGGGGCTGCTCTGTGCAGCCGTTTTCCTTGCGGCTCCTCCGTTTCTCCCACAAAACAGGCTGGGAGGGAGGGTGAATGTGAGGACCAATCACAATCTTCTTGTGCAGAGCGGCGGGGAGCATGTGCGCAGGGCAATGCAGAGGTATCTTTAAGGGAAGGGAAAGAGCGGAGGTTGGGGGAGCTAGCGCCATCCCTAATGTGATGCTGCCATGACCATATCAGCGGCATGCGCTCGCTGTCCCGAGGATCAGAGTTGAAGAGATATAATATAAGCTCTAGTGAGTAGAACTGCGTCATGTTCCAGTTATCTATCAATGGCTGAACTACTGCCATTACAGGGCCCGTAGCCGCCTCAGTCCTGGTGATGGCGGTAGGCCGGACATTACTTGTACCCAATATCACCTGAGAACAAGTAGGGGTCCACTGCTCGGAAGAGCGGATCAGGAGCCAGGGCAGGATGGACAACATGGTCCCCCAAAAATGAACTTAATATGGCACCTAAATTAGTTAATATTCTGCTATTGAGGCGATACATGATACACTTCAACCTGAAATAAAACAGTGATTATATCATTGTGACCGACGCGCTCTCCAAAATCTCTGAAACGATCGCCAGAGGGGCCATGGACGACCCGGGTGTAGCCTCTATCCATTCGCCGCTTGGTACCGTTCCTGCGCTTGTCACAGCCATCAACAGATCCTTATTTTGATGAGCGCTGACGTGCAGGGTAACCATCGTAGCCCGATGTATAGCATCCCGTGGAAACCTTCCCTTTAATGAATGTGCCGTTGGCAGGCGATAAGGACTGACGCTGGAGTTTTTTTTTAATGGCCTGTCGTATGATGCGTGGTTGGTCGCTCGTTTGTCATGTGGGCATTTGTGTGATTTACGTTGCGTTCTTGGACCTCATCAATGGCTGCCAGGGGAACGCAGCGACATTTCCATGGTGGGAAAATGATTGTTGGTCTCCGGGCAATAAGAAACTCTACATGCGTACGGAGATCATTATGGTAGGACTATTGTTACTTATATTAGCTGTGCTCAATTATCAGTGGCTTCTATGGTACCAACTATACTCTGTTCGTTAGTACCGTTATTCGTTAGCCGTTATAGCCAATGGAGAGAGCATCGCAGGAGAGAGATGTTTGGATCCCTCCCCGTTAGGCTTTGTGCTTACCCACATTTATAGTTTAGTGCGATCAGAGTCACTGTCCCAGCTAATCGATTTGAATAAATCGCCATGTTAATTAATTTCTTATCATTGCGATAAGGAATGAAAAGGAACGTGACCAATTTCCGATTAGTCATAAATAGGGATATATTTACTAAACTGCGGGTTTGAAAAAGTGGAGATGTTGCCCATAGCAACCAATCAGATTCTAGCTGTCATTTATTTAATACATTCTACAAAATGACATCTAGGGGTAAATGTATCAATCTGCGGGTTCTTCAACACCCGCGTGTTCAGCCTCTTCCGCGATTAAATTTCAAGCGGCGCTTGGATGTTAACCCTTTACAATGCAGCGCCGCTTGAAATTTAATCGCGGAAGAGGCTGAACACGCGGGTGTTGAAGAACCCGCAGATTGATACATTTACCCCTAGATGTCATTTTGTAGAATGTACTAAATAAATGACAGCTAGAATCTGATTGGTTGCTATAGGCAACATCTCTACTTTTCCCAACCCACAGTTTAGTAAATATACCCCCTTAGTCTCAATAATAAGTTAAACGATACAATTAATCCAAGAAAGAGACGTCTATCTGTAATAACATACCAGCAGGCACTTTAAACAAGTGTTACAAGTTATAACAAACAGCCGACAATAAAGGAGAAAGGACCTGGGGGCCGCAGGGGACGGCTCGGAGGTCCGCCCGTTGCCCATCACTGGGATATCATTGGTGGCAGCAGGTTACTGTGTCATGTAAGTTTGTACTTATATTAGTAAATGACTCCTCGGTATCTCGTATAGACTTCTGTCTGCTGATGTACCAGAAAGAGCAGCACGGTGGCTCAGTGGTTAGCACTTCTGTCTCTCAACACTGGGGTCATGAGTTCAATTCCCAACCATGGCCTTATCTATGAGGAGTTTGTATGTTCTCCCCGTGTTTGCGTGGGTTTCCTCTGGGTGCTCCGGTTTCCTCCCACACTCCAAAAACATACTAGTAGGTTAATTGGCTGCTATCAAATTGACCCTAGTCTCTCTCTGTGTCTGTCTGTGTGTGTGTGTGTGTGTGTGTGTTAGGGAATTTAGACTGTAAGCTCCAATGGGGCAGGGACTGATGTGAGTGAGTTCTCTGTACAGCGCTGCGGAATTAGTGGCGCTATATAAATAGATGATGATGATGATGAAGTACAGCTACAGACACTCTATTCAAATAATTCATACGACAATCATAGCCTTCCAGAACAGGCGACTTGTACAGCAGAAATACCAAACACTGCTTCCAAATTCTCTTCCTGTTCATCATCGTGCAGATGTACCACAGCTCCGGCTAATGTTTATTTATTTCCACCAATTACTTTATAATAAGCAGAAGGTGATAATCTCTGTCAAGGGAATGGCTCTGATCCAGCTCCCAGGAATGTAGAAAGGCAATTAGGCCTCACCCTACAGGGTAGACCAAACCTTAACCCTTATTAATCACCTCTTAAAGTACACAACAAAGACCAGCGTATGGATGAAGGCACCACTGGGAAGGGAATGTCTGTATTGCATGTAATATATGTGTGTGTACGGATAATATAAATATTATGTACATCTTCCCTGCCCTGCCAGTGACTCCCAGGACATAGATAGGCCAGGTGACTGCATGTTTACTTTCTGGATTAACATTTTACCTGAGGAATAAACCTCTGGCTGACACGTGTGCCGACAGGCTGATATCTCTGGGACGCTAGATCATTAATTATAATCATTAAAAACATATCCATCTTTTCACATGTAAACCGTCATTTGGTAGATCCCACAATATTACAGAACAAGTGAAGCTGATATTTTACATTAATGTATAATAAAGACTGTGGATTGGTGAGTTGAATAATCATAGGCAAACCGAGTGGGGGGGGGGGGGTTCCTAGTGCCTGGAAACCCCCCTAACAGTAGTGCACGCAGCATTGCCCATGTATATTATGGGGATAGGAAGAGTTGGAGAGCAGCCAAGCACTGTCTAAAATTATAGCAACACCCCCCCATGCATGCTGGTCACGCCCACTGGTGGCGTGGTGTGGAAACCCCACTCTACAGATCCTGCATTTGCCCCTGATCATATATATTAAATAACTAAATATGTCCACCATGCTCTCTTTCACTCCTCTGCAGCATGTAGCCATTTTAGGAGGGGAGGGACTTCTCTATTTAAACAGGCAGAGAGAGAGTGACTGACAGTCTTGCTGTTCATAGATATGTTCACAGCTGCACAGAGTGTTTCAGGAGATTGATGTGTGGGTCTTGTGGGAAACATTGACCAAAATATATGTTAAAACCTTTTACTTCTGTTTTTTCCTTTTAATTTAGACAAAGCTGACACTGTTGAACTGTAGTATGTCGCCCTCTTGTTTATCATCGGACAAAAAAAAGGGGGAAGTGAAATGTTATTTTTAAAAGTTGCACAAAAAGTAGAGATGTTCACTAACCCCTCGTGTTTTGGTTTTGGCAAAACCGCCCTCCTGTGTTTTGGTTTAAGATCCCTATTTTTTTTCTAAAATTACATAATTTGGCTTTTTTTTTTCTTCCTACATTATTATTAACCTCAATAACATTATTCTCCAGTCATTTCCAGTCAATTTTTGTCAAGTGACAAGAACACTGCTACGGTACCCCTGTTTCTGTGTGAGCAATGGCACTGAGTTATGTCACTAGAGACTGGAGAGTGACAAGAACACTGCTACCTCTGTTTCTGTGTGAGTAATGGCACTGAGTAATGTCACTAGAGACTGGAGAGTGACAAGAACACAGCTACCCCTGTTTCTGTGTGAGCAATGGCACCGAGCAATGTCACTGGAGACTGGAGAGTGACAAGAACACTGCTACCTCTGTTTCTGTGTGAGTAATGGCACTGAGCAATGTCACTGGAGACTGGAGAGTGACAAGAACACTGCTACCCCTGTTTCTGTGTGAGCAATGGCGCTGGATCTCCTGGGGAGGGAGGTAGTTATGTAATCCAAAGTCCGCGAGATCCGACAATGCAACAATGACGTTTTGCCTCGATTCACTTCCGAGGACGCGCAAAAGTACCAAGCCGGCTGGCGAGTCTACTGGGATCCCCTAAGTTTGTGTGGGCTCGGTTTTCAGAAAACCGAGCCTGAGCATCTCTAACAAAAAGACATCTATATATATATATTTATATGTTGCCTGTCCGGATATCTCTTTCCTGTGCAGTGAGTCTTCACGTAGGTGTCTAAAGCTGGGTATGTGTTTGTAGAAAACCATATGATAAAGGGGCGATGTCTTACTCATCTACAACGAACGGGGATTTTCAGACATCACTGCTGTTTATTCCCTGAAATAACCTTTGAACGGAGCCCAATCTTGCTCCTAAGAAACTTTACTTTCACTTCATGAAACTCTACTGTACCAGTTTTTTAGCAATATTGTCTCTGAATGATCACACGGCGATAGTGTTGTAGATCTGAAGCCCACAGGACAACCCACACCAATTTCAAGCTGTCAGTTTTGTTCAGCCTGGGGCGTGTTAGACTCCTGAACGTAAATATTTGTTTGGTTGTTATGGGTTTAAAGACATTTGCAAAATGTTATTAAATGAACCTTGTGTCTGATAGTTAATCAGTGTAAGTTAGAGCGATTATGATATTTACAATCACAAAGGTTTGTATAGATGTTGTGAAATATGAGTTGCAGTTTCTCACGGCATGATGTGTGCCATATTAATGTGCTATAATAAATATACACTCCAATATTCTTCACAATGGACAGATATGACACTTGAAATATAGATGTCCTGTTACTTCCACGACTTTACAGTTACTTCCACACCTTTCCCGTTACTGCCACGACTTTCCCGTTACTTCCACGACTTTCCTGTTACTTTCACGACTTTCCCGTTACTTCCACGACTTTCCCGTTACTTCCACGACTTTCCCGTTACTTCTACGACTTTCCCGTTACTTTCATTAAATTTCCCATGACTTTCATAACTTATTTAAGATAATAGGCAGACAATGGACTTCTCTATTTCAATGCCTATGTGTTGCTAAACTAAATAATAATATTTTAACTAAGCTTGTTCCTAAGGCCATCTGTGACATTTCCTAGTATGATGTGATGGATGGGGAGACAGAGGAATAACACTCTGGGATAGGCAGACTAAAGTTAAATTATCAGGCCTGACTGGCTTGCAGTCTCATAGGTAACAGAAACCTACAGATTTAAGAACGTAATGGAACTTAATGTACAGTATAGTCAGATATGTGGGGAAATGAGAAAATGCTATTACACTTTACATATCAGCCAATTTGAAGGCGGGTGAGATGGAATTGTGCATTGTACTGTAGATGTATCACATAGTAATCTTTTATTCTATGTTTAGTCTTTAAAGCCTGACATGATGATTAATTGGGTGTTGTATGCTATGTCTTTTAACAATTGGTCATTGTTTAGCAGTAACCTAAATTAGTAACCTTTATAGGGAGTATCTCCTGCATTGGCTCTAAGTACTAATATAAAGGATTTTAAAAATGTTAGATAAACTGGGTGTTTTTTCAGAAATAAATCCCCTATCTACCCTTCTGTTTCATCTCATTGTACATTATTTATTTGTATCCCGATCCCCTCATAGTATAGTGCTGTATAATATGTTGGCATTCTAAATAATAATATCTGATAGGGGCAGTTTTCTTTTATGAAGAAAGACCCCCCCCCCCCCCCCCCCCCCCGGGAAAGTTTCATTATGCTCTTTCCTGGTTGAAGGGCATAGAGAGACTACATTTAATAGAAGAATGTTGGTATTTACCATTTTCCCTTGTTACTTTAGGCTGTTATTGTACACAGTGTCATGGACTACCATGGCAACCACAGTCAAATGGCACATGATGTAGTGAGCAGAGGGGCTTTGGAATGCCCCGCTGAGCTCTGTCTGCTCTGTTAAAGCCTCCTCTTCCCCTCTCTGCCTTCACTTGACATGCTGAAAGCTGTGAGCCTGGGTGTGAGTGACAGACATACTTTGCGCCCTCCAGAGAGATTTTGAAAAGGAGAAAATGATTTTTTTAGAGGGATAGCTAAGAAAAATGCTGCATGCTTAAAGAGTACTGAACTTTTTATTTAAAGAAGAAAAAAAATAAACTTATGTGGGATTGCTGCTATAATTGTCGAAACTATAGAATGCTCTATGTAAAAGGTGTGGCTAGTAAAGGGGTGGGGATTAGGTTGTGTGCCGACGGTTCCAATTATGTAAATTTGGCCCTTTTGCAAGTGCTGCATTTCCACTTAGAGTAACCTTGTTTCTGTAGCTCAAATACTGATGAAAAAAGTGTTTGTTTGTTTGTTTTTTAAATTCCATGAAATACATTTATTTTGATGTTATTATTGTCTGCTGAACATAAAATACATTTTTACAGTTGCTGGTGATTGCAGACACATGTTACAGCATACATATGTGATTGTCATCACTACTGATCAGGACTTAGACTAGCCCTGTAGCTGGAGCAAGAGATACGGCAGAAACACAAGTAACTTTGAGACACACAGAGCTGAATTTGGATGTGGCTGCAAGCACTTGAGTTTGGCACAACCCTACTGTAAACTGACTACGGCAAAACACCCCTTCCCAGCCCCGTTTACTCCCTGAAATCATAGGCCGCAGTAAGTGTCCTTTGTATTCGACGCAGTAGACAGAGCTGCGTTCACAGACGTATCTCCCGATACTGGGCGCTCAAAATTATCAGATATGTGGCTTGATAAATCAGGTCCAATATTTCACATCAGTCCCTACCCCAGTGGAGCTTACATTCTAAATTCCCTGACACACAGATTAGTGTTAATTTTGTCAGCAGCCAATTAACCAACCAGTGTGTTTTTTGTGCTGTGTGGAGAACATACAAACTCCACGGGCAATGGTCAGTAATCAAACTCATGATCAGAAGTGCTAACCCCACCGAGCCACTGTGACATATATATATATATATATATATATATATATATATATATATATATATATATATATATATATATATATATAACCTTCCTGATGTCTTTTCATCTTCTGTCCATTAAACTCAGCTTGTCATAAAGGACAGATGCCGTGGATACTGTGCAGATACAATAAAAATTAGGAATCTCTTGCGGGATGTATTCTCCAACCACAAATAGGAGGCTGGAACATCTCATTAAAAGGCTGCATCTAGGAGGAAAAAAAGACAGAGTTCAAAATCCAACTCATTTGCTATCACCAGTGGGATATAGGAGCAGAAAATACTGAACATCTACTGTAGATATATAAACTTTATTCCAGAGTTACACAAGATACCTGTGGCTGAGCTGTAAACTCTGATCCTATAACACAAGGTGCCGGAGTGCGCCGTCTGCCTCAGCACTCAGCCAGTTAATGTGTGCAGACGCTGGTGCGTGTATCAGGCTACATCAGTGAGCCCCACGCCTGCAGTAACAGATCTCTCTCCCTGCTGTGTGTCCCAGTATGCGCTGGGCCTCTCCCCACAATGCTATGTCTGTTCACATGCGCCCCAGCTGTTGGCCTAGTTTCCCCCCTGACTGTGTGTGTCCGCTAGGCCTGGCTGGGATTCCTAGTCCTGCTGCACGTTCTTAACTCTTACTGCGCATTGCAGGAACCTTTCTACGCTGCACTATATAGAGCTGAGTGCTCAGAATGACACGCAGGGGTCTAGCGTCTGATCCTTTGTATACTAAGTAGCTACAAACGAATAGTAACACTGGAAAGTAAATTATTTATGGTTGAGCAAGATAGAGATGGCTGTTGTGATAGTATTTTACTTAGAATAAATGTGTTGGGTTATTTGTTTTATTCTGTGTATCAACTGACAATGGGCCTGATTGATGTTCGGAGAGAGGTCCATTTGCATTATCGTGTCTTGAGTGAATCGCTCTGCGTATGCCCAAGATGGCACTTGCGCCACTGAATGCGATTGCATAAACTCCTCTCTGAATGCACACGACACTTATGACTGCCTACGACAGGGTAGGGGGGAAGAGTAGAACGGGGGGCAGACGATAGTAGGTAATGTACAGTAAGGGCGGGGGAGAAAGACAGTAGGTAATGTACAGTAAGGGTGCGGTGGGGCGACAGGTTATGTACAGTAAGGGCGGGGGGGGCGATAGGTTATGTACAGTAAGGGCGAGGGGGGGACGATGGTAGGTAATGTACAGTAAGGGCGGGGGGCGATAGGTTATGTACAGTAAGGGCGGGGGGTCGATAGGTTATGTACAGTAAGGGCAGGGGACGATGGTAGGTGATGTACAGTAAGGGCGGGGGGCAATGGGTTATGTACAGTAAGGGCGGGGGGCAATGGGTTATGTACAGTAAGGGCGGGGGGACGATGGTAGGTAATGTACAGTAAGGGCGGGGGGACGATGGTAGGTAATGTACAGTAAGGGCGGGGGGCAATGGGTTATGTACAGTAAGGGCGGGGGGACGATGGTAGGTAATGTACAGTAAGGGCGGGGGGCAATGGGTTATGTACAGTAAGGGCGGGGGGACGATGGTAGGTAATGTACAGTAAGGGCGGGGGGACGGCGGTAGGTTATGTACAGTAAGGGCGGGGGGACGATGGTAGGTTATGTACAGTAAGGGTGGGGGGGGCGGTAGGTTATGTACAGTAAGGACGGGGGGATGATGGTAGGTAATGTACAGTAAGGGCGGGGGGGGCGATAGTAGGTAATGTACAGTAAGGGCGGGGAGAGGGGCGATAGTAGGTAATGTACAGGACGGGCTTGCCGGTGCAGATGCGGCTGATTCAAGTCCTGGGTATCTTGTAACTACGCTTCCTTTAGGTGTAAGTGCCGACTAAAGACTGGCACGGCATAGTCTTTGTATTAGAAACCACTTGTATGCGCGCCACTAGAACACGTGTATGCAAGTAAGATAGACTATAGAAACACACTGCATATACCCAGTAAGAACATCTTTATTTATGTCTTTAATGTTAAAAAAAAATATTTATTTTTTTGAAAATACATAATGATTACAATGTTTCAGTTTGTTAGTTTATTTTATAAAATATTTTGCATTACATTGCATGTACTTCTACACCCAGCTTCAAATCGAAGGGCATCTCAAGATCCACTCGGGTTTGAATACGGGCGAAATTACGCTCACGTTCCGCACTTTTACATTTTTATTTTTGCTTTCACACTTGAACCAGGCCCAGTATGTGAACTCTTTTACTAGGTGGTAGAACGGGTTTTAATAGTTGTTTCCATCTAATTCTCGGCTGGAGATTTCAGCTAACGTGAAACAATTTACGTTCCCTACTATAATAGAACGTGACCAGCAGTAAGTTTAATGTCCTTACAATTGTTGCAGTGTAGCCTCTCTGCAAAGCAGTTACTCCTTAGGCTTCTTCTACACACGGGCATTCATTTGAAGCATTTAGTGTGCATCCCTAAAGCCTATACAATGCACTTTGAAGCTGACAGTCAGAAACATAAACTAAGTGGATGGACCTGTAGGTGCACGCTCTCTGACAAGCTTCCACTTTGCTTCCTGTGACATTGCTGGGCAGACGAATTATTGCTAAAATACAATGAGAACTGTGGGAACACTGGTTAAGTACATAGCACACTATGCTGCAGGGAAGATTGAAGATAGATTAATGAAGGCACTTCGTCATGATGTCACGTCTCAAATTGATTATCCACTTGTGACTTCCTTCCTTGTTCAGGTGATACAATGTAACAAGGTCCACAGTCATTTGTCTCAGCTGTTTGTGTTGAACATTCCGCTGCGGAATGTGTTCATACTTATTCCCCACCTTGGATTGCAGACTCATCCTTAGAAGAGCCTGTATATTGTATCCAGGTTCTGGGGCTGGCTCGTGTGATGATCACCTGAAGTCTACGTCCCCCCCCCCCACCTCACCTAGGACCACAGCCAGAACCTGTATGATTCATACGTGTCCTTATTAAGGGGATGAGCTGCCCATACATCCGAGGTAAGCCCCGCTTCTTGACTGCAGGTAGACACTTGCAATAAAGACAATATATGTTCTTCAAAAGTACAAAAAGTTCATCCAGGAGACAAACAAAAAAAACAGATTATTTTCCTTTTTTTTTTTTTTGCTAAGAGATGCAAGATTTTCGGAAGTCACACTGGCAGCCAGGACAGGGCAGACGCTGAGCTCTGGTGTCACTTCTTCCTGTGGTCTGTCCGCTTTGTGACACATCAGCAACTGTCTTCTAACAACATGATTGATGTTTGATTAGTGTAACAACGGGCCGCGCGGTGGCTCAGTGGTCAGCACTTCTGACTCCCAGCTCTGGGCTCCTAAGTTTGATTTCCGACCCAAAAATGGGTTTCTCCTTTTCACTGTGTATTATCACAGTCTGCTAATCGCTGAAATTATCTTATTTCTTGTCTTTTACAGAAAAAGATATAAGATATAGATGATTAACATTTTGCTATTCAGTTCCAGTCAAGTGCAATTCATTTTTGGATGTAAAAACTGTCAACTGTCTGATGTTGGGTGTAGTTCCCAGTACCTGTTCTTATGCTCTGTGTATGGACAACTGCTCAGTAATACTTCTCTTCTTGTATATTCTACAATAGTTGTCAAGTTTCTCCCCAAACAATATGATACTGTGGTGTGGGCACTTCTACTGCTGTATTCAGTCCTCATTCTCTGCTCATCCGGCATATATTCAGCTTTGAAACGGGAGGGTATGAAATAACTGGTAGCCAACCAGGTTGTGGGAATGTTCAAAGCAGCACAGAGTATTTAATACGATGAGTGTGCTGGTCTTGCGGGGAGGCTGTGAGTTGTCTACTTATGTGACTGTTAGTGAGGACAGGGCTGTATGTGACAGGGGCAGTGACATGATGTGAGGAGGGGAATGGAGGCAGCAGGAAGCCACAGACTGAGAGTTATATAGTGGAAGGAGCAGGGTCCCCCTAACAGTACAGAGTGGTTGATTCAACACACTTTTATATGAAATAAAGATCACACATCTGTTACTATATGCTGTAGATCATGAGGTGTATTGAAGACGAATGTATAAATGAATGATTTATAGCATAATAGAATTACTGCTTGTGATGCAGTGTGATGGCCGCTATGCATTTTAGTGTTTATTAGTAGCAAAAAAAACCAAACCTAACCGGTGACCTCTGGGCCCCACATCCTTCATTTATTGAGGTCTACGTTATTTTACTAGTCTCCCGCTCACAGGCATGTAATTCTAACATGTGGTTTTCCCCGTTGTAAAGTTCGGACGGCCATAAACAACAGTCAATTAGACCATTTTATACCTAACTGGCTGCAAATCTCATGAGACCACATCCACATCTAATCTTGGTGATATGTATAATATTTGGTTTTACCAAGTAGCGTCGTTAATCCCTGAAATCACTATATAGGAGGTTAATTGGACGTGACTTCCAGCCCTTTATATAACAATATGCTCTATCTGTCTGTAGCTAATAATCCCATTATTTGCCCTTTGTTTGTATTCCTTATGTCGTGTTCTGTGAGGAGAGGGAGACCATACGTTTGTTAAAGGGCCGGGTGTCTGGCTTGGAGTGTCATCGTGCCTGGGAACGCCGCCTGCGTGAAGTTCATTACCATACACATAATAGGAGCTCAGACATAAGGGGTCAGCTGCGGACAGGGACCTACAGCTGTCAGACCGGCTCTTATGCAGCTTTTGTTGCTAGACCCTGTGGCTACTTCATTCATGCCGGTGCAGGGGACACAAGGACAGAAGAGGGTGTGTGCTCCACCTGTCTAGGCCGACAGAGGCTGCATTGTTCTGTCTTCAGCTCACAGCCCTCTTCTAACACAATATATATATAGTGACATGCTACATTGTAACAGACCACACAATAGACAGGTCCCTCCTCTCTCCAGCTCCACGTCCTAATACAAAGGAACAGCTTGACGTTTTGGAGTGCAATCATTAATAACCAGAGAGGGCAGGGGCTGTTGTGTCGCACTGTGACGCTGAACTATCGGAATCCCACGCGATGCTGGCGACACATGCAGAAAGGTCACATGATTGCGCCTAATTTGCACCCTGTCCCTCATATATTAACTTTTGTGCCACTTTGGGTACCGCTGGATACACTCATTGTGGATACACACTTCTGTGCTTTGAGTTGCTGTTTTGTGTCATTCTACTTTGTGTCTTTAAGTAGGTATATAGTTAGATACTCCAAGAAAATGAGTATCCGACCATATTCGTCATAAATGGCCCTTAGAGGGAAAACGTTTAGGGCGCTGTCTATTATTCCATGTTCCAGGAATAAAATTTCAAATGTACATTTTTTGTTTTGTTTCGTTGATTGTGAATAAGTGCGTGAAGGTCCACTGTGTCATCATCACCATTTATTTATATAGCACCACTGATTCCGCAGCGCTGTACAGAGAACTCACTCACATCAGTCCCTGTCCCATTGGGGCTTACAGTCTAAATTCCCTAACACACACACACACACAGAGACACTCACACACACACACTAGGGTCAATTTTGATAGCAGCCAATTAACCTACTAGTATATTTTTGGAGTGTGGGAGGAAACCGGAGCACCTGGAGGAAACCCACGCAAACTTGGGGATTTTTAAAAAATTTAAAAAAGTGGGTATACCGGTAGATATCATTCATGTTCAAACTTTTGCCCAAGGAGCTTACACCACGGGCGAACAGATGAAAAATACAGCTGTTAAAGGCTTCAGTTATTCCTATAACATTTCTCCTGTTCGTTCACCTAGGAATGCCTGAAAATACCAGATGCGAGCGCTTCAGTGTGAATAAACCCTGGAGTGTCCCTCTTTTTCCATGTGAATTGAATTGAGTGTAACGACCTTGAAGGAATGTGCAGTTTGCCAGATCACCGTTCCTAATTGTTGCGGTGGAAATATTTTACTAATATTAAAACCGCTGAACGCTAAGGCATCAGTGAGGATGCGATTTCCTTCTCTGGAGTTAAAGTATAATTACATTTACGTGGAAGCACATTGCTTGGCAATGTGGGAAATATTTGTGTATTCCAGACTATGTTTATAAATGCTTCAACTACCTGATATGTGCAGATTACGAACTCATTCACATCAGTCTCTGCCCCATTGGAGCTTACAGTCTAAATTACCTTACACACACACACAGACAGAGAGAGAGTGACTAGGGTCAATTTTGATAGCAGCCAAATAACCTACTAATATGTTTTTAGAGTGTGGGAGGAAACTGGAGCACCCGGAGGAAACCCACTCAAACACGGGGAGAACATACAAACTCCACACAGATAAGGCCATGGTCAGGAATAGAACTCATGACCCCAGCGCTGTGGGGCAGAAGTGCTAACCACGCCGTAACCACGCCCCCTGTCCTGCTGCCAGGGGCAAACATTTTGGGAGGTTTGGTTATGACCCCACAGACCGCAGGCTGATTTCTAATCTGAGGCCTGACAATCTATTTCATTGTTTTTATGCCGTTACTTCAATCTGTGCTATTAGTATTGCTGACCCTCTGTCTTCTTCTCCGCAGGATCCGACACCGACAAGATGGCAACTGGCGGCTGTATGAAAGTGACCAAGTACTTCCTGTTCCTCTTTAACCTCCTGTTTTTCGTAAGTACTGGTATTGGTAGGGGTTAAAGTGTAAAGATGATGACAGCTGGGTTTCCTGGTGAAATGTTAATTTTAGACGTTTTTTTTAGATCAGTTTATGCCCTCTGGGGTCATAGTACACATCAACAAGACCCCCCCCCCATCCATATGAGGTTGTTGTATTTCAGAGGTCACCATGTAGCTCCGCCCCCTTTGCCTACACGTCTCAATTGGTATCTTTATTGAGCGTGATCCACAGTGTCACATCCTGTAGATTGTACCACAGCAACCAATAGGCAGTTGCAACTGCATCAGAGAAGATGACCTTCAATCCGTGCGCACCCAATCCTTCACGCTCGTCGCCAACATCCCATAGACCACTGAGGTCCAGCTATTTATTCTCTGTCTGTTATAACATGTGTTTGTGGGATGAATACTATTCAAAATATGATGTCATCTAACAGTCTATGGAAGCTGGGACAGAAAAAAAAAAAATTGGGGGAAATTTTTGGAACAATATATCCGGCCCATGGGCCACCAGTTGGACAGCCCTGCTGTGTATACTGGAGATACTCTCTACTTATTTTTTTTGGGTGTGCCAGGCATTTACATGATCAGGTAATTTAAGGGATAATTATTATATATAATAACCTATTGTTTGAATAGGTTAATTAACAATGAGACCTAATTTAAGCCAGCCCTACCCAACATAACTATGACTAAGGCTGGGTACATTCTACAGGAACAATGTAACAATGCAATATTTTTAGCAATTTTACCAGCAACTTAAAAAAAGGACCAATCAGCATTTGGATTCATGTGTACACACTATTGAAGTTTTATATGATATACTGTCAGATCTGTGCTCTTCATCTGTGATAACCATCGGCTGAAAAGATGGTGACTCTGCACACTCCATAGAGATCTATGGACACTGCCGGTCCGGAGTGCATACACTCTGCAGGATTGGAACAACATCGTTCCATTGTTGAATGAGATTTTTAGTTCAGTTTAAAAATTTCGTTCAACGATTCGATGGACTTTGGAATAATATTCGGTCATTGTTGCACTAATGTGATATTGGGCTAACCGGTCGTTTATCTTCTGATTGTCCCAATAATTTACTGAAAACACTGTAGTGTTCCCGGCCTAACTTTGGCCGTAAACAACAGATTGAATTTGCTAGCAGGCAGGTCCTGCTGTTATCTATCAATCTGGTCGATGTTACAAAGATATTTCTAAGACTCGTGGTTCCACCAAACCACCATCGGTGTAAATAGAGAAAGTTTGGCACACCAGAAGAATCCTAGAATAACATTTAGGTATCTAGATCTGCCAATAATCACAACTTATACTGTCAAGATCAATCTCTGTTACACTCTGCTCAACCCCCCCCCCTCTACCCAACATACTATGTTCTACTGTGGGTTCTAGAGAAACAATGGAGCAGACTAAAAAGAAACAAACATATAGGAATACACTCACCAGACAGACCATGCACCACCTCTGTAGAAGCATGGGATATAAGAAGACAATCTATAACAACCTTCCTGAAAACCATCAGGAGCAAGAAGCAGAGAAATCAAAAGAACAATGCATACTATAGCTGCAATGATTATAAAGCCTACAAGACGAATACCATAGAAAAGTACAATAAAGTCGTACACAACACTGGAGGATTTGATCATTCAAAAGATAATTACTTGCAAGACCATCAACATAGAGCATATGCCCCCGTGGTCTGGGGTACATTGGACGAACAACAAGGCCACTCAGGGCTAAGATACTAGAACGAATGAATAATGCAAAAGAACAAACTCAGTAGAGCACTTCAATAACTACCACAACAGCCAAGGTACAGGACTGCAGCCTCATAGCAATTGACATTCAAGACGAAGTTGACATACTGAAAATCCTTACAGGACTGACGCTCAAGAGGACCTACAGATTGAAGACACCAGCTCCCAATAGACTAAAAACAGAGATCTACCTGTGGAGTTTTTACTAGGACACCATCTATCAGAACAAGGGTGATAGCTCCATGATGCAATCCTCTATATTTTGCGCACCAAAGAATTGATGCCAACCAAATTATTGCCAAAGCCTGTGACGAAAACCAGCCCGGCACACATGAGACATTTTTTCCCCCGTAGGATGTAGTAACATAAAACCGGAAGTAATGACTCCACTTGCTACGCAGACCAGAGCTCAGCTCCGGGACGTATACTCAGACATTTAGTAGCATTAAAGGACATCGACAACCGTTGCGTTTATCATTAAACAACTTCAGGAACAACAAAGAACTGATTCTCGTTCTCCATGGTCTGTAAAGAAACAGAAGTTACATCACACGTTTCCACACTGACCTCAAATCATCGCCAGGAGTTGTCTAACCACTTTTTACAGATAATAACAATATGAGACTAAGTTTTTAATATACGAAAAAAGGTCCAAAAGCTTTTTTTGAGAAGTTTAAAGAACTTCGTAGAGTTGGAAGTGATGTCACCTCCAGTAGAAAGCCCACTAAAATCATGCCAGGAAATGAAGGGGTAGAAGAAAGAAGTACAGTACCATTCACCCATAGCAAGCTGTGTGATAGCGAAACGCGTTTGGAGTTTTTGGACCACTAACTACAAAGAACAACCATGGCTGACAACCCACTGAGCTAAAATCGGGGGCCACTATTCCTTTCTCTGGCTGGACAAGTGACCAGCCAACTAGTGAGAAAACCAGCACCCACTCTGCATCTCCGATTTTTGTTTTTACCTATTTTTTACTTATTATATTTATCTTTTCATTCTTAATGGTTTCACTTACATTTTTTTACTCAAATTGAATTGCTGCACGTTGTCTTGCATCACTCTCCTGTTAACAAAAAAAACTAACTAAAAACAACACATATATTGTCCTTGCCGGAAGATTGAAACCACAAAAGGTTCAATTATTATGACAAGTACAATTATTTTTTTGGGTTTTATATTAGAACAATGTTTTTGTGGCGCTGTGATAATTGTGTAGACAGACATTAAACATGAATAAACCGAGCAGAACTTTTATTGCCTGACGATCTTAAGTGTAATAAAACATGTCCGTACCCGAGCAAGGCTCTAAAACAATAATAGCCGACGCAACTGCTGTGAGAGCCAACAGCATACAATACACTGGACCCGTGAAAATACATTGCTTTATTAACTTTTACAACTATGTCGGTCAGAAACAACTATGTTCGGCAGTCAGATGGGCGAGTCTGGGTTTGGCGGATCCCGGGAGAACGTTACCTGCCTGACTGCATTATGCCAACTGTGAAGTTTGGTGGAGGAGGGATAATGGTATGGGGCTGTTTATCAGGGTTTGGGCTAGGCCCCTTATCTCCAGTGAAGGGCAATCTTACTGCTTCAGCATACCAAGTCATTTTGGACAATGCTATGCTTCCAACTTTGTGGCAAGCGTTTGGGGAAGGTCCTTTTCTATTCCAACATGACTGTGCCCTAGTGCACAAAGCAAGGACTACAAAGGTTTGATGAGTTCAGGGTGGAAGAATTTGACTGGCCCACACAGAGCCAGTCAAATTCTCAACCCTCCCCCCCCATCAAACCCCTTTGGGATGAACTGGAATGGAGATTGTGAGCCAGGCCTTCTCTTCCAACATCAGTGCCTGACCTCATAAACGCTCTACAGAATGAATGGGCACGAGTTCCCACAGAAACACTCCAACATCTTATGGAAAGAAGCTGTTATCACTGCAAAAGGGGGACCAACTCCATATTAAAGTATATATATCTGAATACAATGTCATTACAGACCCTGTTGGTGTAATGATCAAGCGATGGAATACTTTTGTCCATATAGTGTACTTGTCCCTGTTTACTATGAATGCCCACAGTCCATTCTTTAGGTCCATCTAAAGTTTTCATGGAAGTCTGTGAGAAGAGCACAGACGTAGGGCAACATCTGCTAAAAGATATAATTAGTGACTTTCAATTTAAGGTGTTGCTTTAAAATGAACCAGATCCCAGGAGATGCGGTCAATCGCGTAATTTTGGCCCCACCCCTGCGCCAAAAACGTCGTTTTATTGCTGTGGGGCGGGACCAACTTACTCGTCAAAAATATGCGATTTGCAGTGAATCACGTCATTTTGACGAGTAAGTTGCCGTATGCGGGATACTTGCCTGCTCTCCCCAAATTTTGGGAGTCTCCCGGACATTCCGGGAGAGTTCACAAGTATGCTCTAAATGCAAAATATGTAAATGTTACCACCTAGTCTGTGATATGAAGGAGTGGAGTCATTTTTTTTTAAAAAAAAATTCTGATTGTTTTTCTCTGAAATGTAACAAATCCTATTACGTTGATAAATTGCAATAGGAACTTGCAACAGTCTCCCTGCCCTCGTGATAGGCTCCTATCTCTCTGCTTTGTCCCCCTGTCTGAACATTTGGCGGAATGAGGAAGAGATAAACCTTCTGATGAATGGTTTCCTGTTGCTAAACATTGCACTTGAAATCACTGGCGAAATAATCTCCTTTCGCCCCCCTGTGTTGTTTAGATACCAGTCACTTCTATGCTGGGGAGGACGAGGTCCTTGCTGTGTATGATCCACGTCACTAAGCTATAAGGAGTTAAGCAAAGCTTATGGTACATCTAGACATGCCTGCTGTGCACACACAGAACAGCTGTTATAAATGCTTTGCTGGCTATAATTTAGGGGGTGAGACTGGGAGAATAAGCAGAGGAGTGTTTGATATGAAGCAACTGTCCCCCCCGTCCTCCAGCGCTAGATCTGAAGGAGAGACAGCTGAGAATTTGGGGAATGCGCCTCTTTTTTTTCGTAAACTCTTTTCCCGTAACCCTTTCATTTCTGGCTTCTGCATCAGCAGTTAATAGTGGAGCAATGGCGTTCCGTCGTCGTTTAGTAGAGCGCTTTGCGTGCAAGTGTTTGGATTGGCTCTTTGGCGCTGTGAACTGATTTTCCTGGCAGCGAAGAGGTTATCCTTAAATTGGTCTCGTCTGTGGATGAGCCAGAGGTTCTTTCCCAGAAGTCAACAGACAAAAAAAACCCGGAGATTCCAGCAAAGCATGCTGGGACTAAGCGCTTTATTGCTATGCCTGTCTTACATGTTTATCCAACAGCCAAAAAATGAAATTGGTCTTTCGGATGAAAGTGTATGTGAATGTCTCTTCAACATGCCCCTGGCCCCAACAACACACACAGGTTTCTTGTGAACTGATAGGCCGCGTTGTCATGAATATTGTTCAACAAACAAAATGGCTGCCTCCATCGTTGTGACTGAGCGGTGCGTGACTTGATAGGCTGCCTTCTACTGGATACTGGGTCATCCAAAAAAATGTCATCTTCATCTCTGTGTAGACGACGTGCACTTTAAGGAAACGCTGTATCGTCAGACTGATACGTATTTTAAAAAAATCTTCTCTTGCCGCAGCTGTCCCTACTTTTCGCCCAAGTATTCATAGGTGCACTCGCTCACATCTCTGTTTTGGGAGTAACCACAAACAATTTTGTGGGATTTTGTGTCTGACCGAAAACGTTGCGGAAAGTGTGAAAACGTCACTTCAAGGTCAACTTTACTAACACGTACCTCCCGCCATTTTAAATGTCCTTGCCGCCAATCGGCCCTTATACGCCCACATTCCAATAAGGGTCTTAAAGGATCATTGAGAGGGAGGGATCACTAGGGATGTCTTTTTAAGATGGGCCACTTTTGTGTTTGAAGGTTCTTATTATATTGATCGAGATTGTTGAAAAGTCATCCAATTGGCTAAGGCCAAATGGTTTTGTGGGGTGAAAATGCTTTCCAGCTCCCTACATGCACCGTCTCTCCCCTACATGCACCTCTCCCCAACCCTTCAGTCTCCTTTATATAGTCTTGTCCCACAAAGCGAATTCTTCTTTTTGCATAACTAGGTACATTCATGCACCTAACCCGTCTCGAGCAAAGGCACACCCCGACCCACTCAGCACCAGCCATCGGAACGTGTCTCTGCCATCTTGTTTCACCAATCCATGCAATTATACAAAAACCGTCCTGCAGACGGCGCTTTTGCATTTCCTAAGTAATGCTTTACTGCTATTCGGGTTTATCGGCCAACAATTTTAATACGTGGAATAATGCTGCCCTGAATGTTATACTGAACAGGAAAAAATAAGAAATTGAAAGTAAATTCAGGGGCCGTCTGTGCTTGGTACCCACCGATACGGTACATAAACCAAAGACCAGTATTCTTTTCCTTTAGAACTTATTCTCCAAACACTCTTGTTAGCATATCTCTATCATGACATCAGCGTACTGACAGTTATATCGCTCCAAATTTAGTTTGCTCAAGGGAAAGTGGCATTTCCTGGTTCTCTGTTGTTTTTGCATATTTGTGTGGGAAAAAAACCAACACAAAGATATATTTTTAACGTTAACTGTCAGAGCGCGAGTGTAAAACAGAACAGAAATTAGGATTTGTGCCAGAGAGCATGAACGGTTTGTGGCAGGGTGAATCCCCCGTGACGTTCCGGGCAGCTCGCAGTCATTCTGATTTAGGGTTCGGAACAAATGGACAACTCATGCAGGGAAGATTCAGCCTGTATGGCAGTTTTATTTTTACACTGTGATTTAAAGATGAACTAGTATGCCACCCCCTCCCCCCCCACCACCACTCTGCAGAACAACATAGTTTCGCCATGTGTCCCACCTTTTTATCTTGGAAAATCTTTAAAAAAATTGAGTGACGTAGTCATGCTGTTGCGCCTCGGAAGCGTTTCAGCGCTTCCAATGTGTTAAACCGCCACCCAATCCCTCTTCCTCTCCCCTAAATCACCCCTATACTACAGAGCTTGCAATCTACATACGTTCTGATAAGGACCAGCCACATCTGCATTATATCTAATGGCTAAAAAAGAATAATCCCTGTTTATCAGTAAGATTTGTTTTTTTTCTCTTTTATAACTGTCCAGTGTATTACTGTGCAGCTCTGCAGACATTAATATATATGGGAGCTGACATATTGCTTGCTCTGTCAAATGCTTGTAAACACTGTCTTACTAGTGCCACTTAGTGGCCGTAAAAGATATTTTAGAGATGGGAGTATGTTTATAAAACCTATTTACTTATTGTCACTGTGAGCACGTGTTGCCATTAACATGATTGTGGATTTTATGAAACTCTACCTCAATGAAATGAGGTCTTTTTAATTAAAGAGGTGCTTGCCCTAGTCCCACAAGTGAGATAGTTGTACTATTTTGCTTTCTATCCAGGAGTCATAATAGAACTTATATCTCACTTATGTTGGTTTAAAGAGTAGAGTCTACATTTTTAACTATTTTAGTTGACCAATGTGGCCCTAAGATCTAAGCGTTAAATTGAGAAAATCTCTGCCATAGGTATTACTGGTTTTGTAATCATGTAGTTTTGGGATAAGTTTGTTTGTGTTCATGACTTAACTCTGATTGTCTGTTAGCCCCGCCCTTCTCGTTACTCGTCTTCCTAATCTTGTAGGACAGGTTGGTCCAGTTTTCCGCAGGACGGTATTAACTGTTCAGATCCGGGCTCGTGAATGGTTTCATCTCATGATATTGACACAGTGAGAATAGGAATAGGCCTGGAACACTAAGTAATCCCGATTAACCTCTCAATGGGATGAGCACCGAGCAACCTGATCCATCCAATTTGGGAACAGATCTGGTTCCACGACCCAGTTCTCAGCAACCGAATCTGCCAATTACCAGGCATACTTAAAGTGCTAGAATGAAATTGGTCAGTCTGAATGATACGGGTGTTGGGGAGGGTATGTCTGTAAACAGCAGAGGGGCGGCAGATGTGACGTTAAATAGATACTAAAGGAAATGGCTAATATTATGCATTATTATTATTACCATTTATTTATATAGCGCCACCAATTCCGCAGCGCTGTACAGAGAACTCACATCAGTCCCTGCCCCCATTGGACTTACAGTCTAAATTCCCTAACACACAAAGAACAGAGACAGACAGACACACAGACTAGGGTCAATTTGTTAGCGGCCAATTAACCTACCAGTATGTTTTTGGAGTGTGAGAGGAAACCAGAGCACCTGGAGGAAACCCACGCAAACACGGGGAGAACATACAAACTCCACACAGATAAGGCCATGGTCGGGAATTGAACTCATGACCCCAGTGCTGTGAGGCAGAAGTGCTAACCACTGAGCCACTGCGCTGCATTAGCAGCTTTTGATGTACTATTAAATCAGAATATATTTCTTCATCGTAATAGGAGCAATTTAAGTATATATCTCAGATTCCAAAATATATTAAATGCTGAGAGTACATAACCTGATCCTAATTCCATTATTTACCAATTTTTCCTAAATTCCATAGATCGCCCCCCAGGCTTTCAAGGTTTGTCCATGAAAGGTTCTGTTTAGTGGCGCAGTATTATTCATTGTGTTATGTTTAGAGACAAATAAACTCTCATTCTGTCTGTTGTACGAGATGGGACTTATTACAGTACAAGGGTCGGGAGGCGTTGGTGGGGGCATCTTCTAGGCTGGGAGTAACGCCCTTTGTCCACATTGATCTACCTTCCCAAGCACAGTGTGAAGGAAGCAGATCAGTAATAGCCAATATTCTGTACTCTTCCGCTTGTACTGGGCACCAGAGCCTGGATTCCACTCTCACATTGTACCTAACACAGCTCACACTTCTCTTGTATTCATTTTATTTCCAGATTCTTGGAGCAGTGATCCTTGGCTTCGGAATATGGATTCTTGTGGACAAAACCAGTTTCATAGCTGTGTTACGTGAGTATGCAATAAATCCAGTTATTACACCAATACCATCAGAGTAGTTATCCATTATATGGATCTGTTTTTACCACCAGCGATTCTTATCCTTTAACAGTTTTCCTAAAATACCCTGGAAGGTGGTAATGCACAATATACTTGTATTATGGATGTATATATAATGATAGATTAGTGATAGCCTGGCATCTTCTAACAAAGCCATCCTGGCAGATGATGGCTTGTAGAAAATTTAGAAATCCCCTGAGATTCATTGATCGGCAGTAACATTCCAGAGACGGTTAAAGTGCGATAGCGAAGGTGATCCGGTCTGCGCGTGTGTCGCCAAATCTGAGGCGTCCAACCGCTCAGCGCTCAGGCTGTTTTTCAAACCGGTTCGTCTTATCGGAAAAAAAAAAATATTTTAAACTTTGCTCAAATTGCAGAAAAGTTTGATCAGTTAAAAAAAAAAATTAATCTAAATTAGAATCAAAATCATTCGACCATGGTCCCATTCGGCCTTCGGTTCGATAGAGTCTGTACCTGGGCGAGCTGGATCAAACTCATTCCAACTTAAATTAACGCATTTTAGTGATTTATAATTCCGAGCTGCCAACAGTTCACAACTTGAATTTAAAAAAATACGGTAAAATATTTTTTTTTTGTTTAAAAATAATATTTAGATGGTGTTTAAAAATAAAAATATTTAAAAACACAAATTTTAATGTGAACTTGAAGCGTCATCAGCAAAGACACAAGCTGCATATTTTGAATCGGGGTCAATGAGCATATGGTACGACAGACATGTCATTGTGCAGATGAAACTTGTTGAATTTTGCATTGGTTTGAAACGTTTAAGCATCGTTCATTATTAGTGTTTAAGTCCATATATGTTATTGTCCCCATGGCTAAAACTGCCATGTTAGTATCTACATGTATAACGTTGATGGGGACAGCCGGATATATTATGTTGCACAACGTTGTCCAACTGGACCTACCAGCTGTCCCAGTCAACACCTAAACCAGCGTTGGGCAACAAGCAGTCCGCTGAGCCTTCGTTTGTGGCCTCCCAGCCGACTGCTCCCGATCTTATCAGAACGGGGGCTGCTGACCTCAGAGACATGTGACCTCTGCACAGCGCAGGGAGGTCACGCGGCATCTCGGTGGGTGAGCTAGTGCACTGTGCCCTCCCTCCTTCATCTATGTGGCCCCTTTGAAGGCTGGAGGGCCACAAACGCAGTCCTCCACCTCTTCCACGTTACCTATCACTAATCTAAGTGATCCTATTCTGATGTGGAATGAGCGATATTTTTGAACTGTCCATGCTGTAATTTGTAGCCAGTTAGATAGACTTTGGAAGCCTACTCCTAGTATATGTCATCACTCCGCCTCCGCGAAAACGTCTGTGTCCAGCACGGCAAAGTCTGATACTTGTGTGACCTTACGTTGTTCTTCTGTACACAGAGAACTCCTCTACGTCATTAAAAACCGGCTCGTACATCCTGATTGCCGTAGGAGGGGTCACGATGGTGATGGGTTTCCTGGGCTGTGTGGGAGCCGTGAACGAGGTCCGTTGCCTCTTGGGAATGGTGAGTATACGAGTGATGGTTACTTTACAAGCAGCGTTATCATTTTGATGGTTATATATTATAATTATATCGCTGAGGTTCTGAGCCAGGTTTGTGAATTAAATAGACGATGATCTAAAAAATGTCCTTTATTTTTTTGTAACTAGCGCAAGGGATGATATATTTGAGATATAGTTTTATATCTGGTGTTTTTGTGCTGGTGGAAGACACAACTCCCTTCATTTACTTTTAGCCTGAAAAATTATACTTACTGTACTCTGAGGATTTTGTCACATCCCCAGTGAAGTTATTACCGCCTCCTATGTTGTTACAATGCCCCAAGATATCGTATTAAGAGAAGATTATCTCATCTGAAATAGATTTACAGTAGGTAAAATAATTATGGGGAAATAGAAGGCAAACATTGGCAATTTTCTTGAGTGGCGAGCTCTGCAAGCAGACTTATTCGTGCCATCACAGAAACTAAGTAAATCCCTATAACAGCAATATTTTATACATCACTAGCTGCATTACTATGGCTAAATTTTAAAATGTAGCAATTACGTGTTAATGCTGATTTATAGGATAATTCCACTTTCAAACAAGTGACTTTCATTAAATATATTAAGCCCAAATAAACATTAACAATAAAAATGTCACCAGGGAGCTTTAGTTGGAAAGAACCAGCAATTCTTGGCCCCCTGTGGAGTGATACTGTTTTTGTGCTCTGAGTAACAGAGACTTCTATGCAGCTTTAGGACTCCCCGGGCTGTCCCTTTCTGCTTCACCTTCCATTTTGTGTTACCGTCTCTGCAAGCGTTAGCTGTGTGCATGACCCAGACTGTAAGTAGCTTGGTGATGATGTCACAGGGCAGAGACCAATCATGTTTAGTGCTGTTAATGGATACACACACGTGCAGTATGTACTATATGGGGCAGATTCAACTTGGCATGAGGTGAGGCAGTGTATCTCCGGAACAGTCCACGGAGACATATTGCGTCAGAGTTTTTACTAAAATCTCAGCACATTTTCCCTTGTGTCCCATAGAGACGTGAGGGAAAGGGAGCGTAGATTTCTGTGCCTTATTAGTCGGCGATGTTAGGAGGCACTTTGTGGCTAATTAAATCTCCCCCTATGAGTTATAGTTTATTGCCACTATCATTGCACAAAGTGCAGTGATATCGCTGCAGGCAGCAATTCCCCCACTAGAAAAATATTATGAAAATATACAGAGCTAGAAAGTAGCTGCTGGGATTGACAGAACCCCAGAAAATATATTTCTGGGGTCACACTAATAAACAAAAATGCAGATGCCTTTCTTTGGCAAATAATAGCTTTATTACAGATATTATTTAAAATTGTAATTATTCTTTAATATTTAGACAGCTCTGCCTCACTGTTCCTCTGTTTATGTTACAGTATTTCACCTTTTTGCTGCTCATACTGATCCTGCAGATTGTCGCTGGAGTGCTGATTTACTTCCAGAGGGATCCGGTCAGTAAACCTTATTGTCTCACCTTAAATCTCTGCTCCTCTTTTGTCTGTCTCATGTTATGTAATTTTCCGTCAGCTAGAAATGGTTGAATGGTTTCATTCTACTCCAGGTTGTGTAGAAGAATTCCCGCTTGTTACAGACAAAAAGCAGAGCATAGTCTGGCCCTCTAAGGGTGCTGGGAAATTGCCTTGTCAATATTTATAACAGGCCTGCTCTCCAGGTGTTGTGAAACTACAAGTCCCAGCATGCTTTGCCAGTATATGATAGCTGGTAAGGTATGCTGGGACTTGTAGTTTCATAAAACCTAAAGAGCTACAGGTTGGCCAGGTCTGGACTAGTGTCAGAAGCCAATTAACCACCTACTTCGAACTCAACTTTGACCTCTCTGCGCACCCCCTACCCCCACAGTGGATAGCTACACATAGGGACCGCGAGGAGACAAGTACGGAGACAAGAGTAGAATTGCGCTGCGCTTTCTTCCATATTTGGTTTAGTACATAGGCACCAAAGGTTTTTTTTATTGCCATTTCAGATACCAGCAGCCCTGCTATTGGGATATGAGGAGATTGTTCATGTTTCCCTCAGATAATACTTATATTTATGTATATTAACTACAGTGTGAGGAGAAACATAGAAGATTTGGGGAGGTTGGCGGTTAAGTAAATGCCCCCTACCTCTGGTACGCATTCACTTTTAACCCCACTATGGCACTTGGATGTCATATCTTAAGAAATAGATATTAAATACATTGCCGGACTCAGCACATTTTAAAACCACCTCTTTTATAAATACATCGCCCTTCATTGGCGGCTGCATTTGGGGTTTTTTTAGGCTATTTCCGACACTAAAATTGTGGGTGTTATATTACTCACTTCATGAGAAAGTATCTGAACTAATGGGTACTAGTGGTTTGGAAAGAGGAAGTGAGTTTAATTTGTCATAAGATCACAAATGTAGATGATTGTTAAAAATAAAAATAAAAAAAATAGTTTTACGTAGGATACAAGTATGAGTGTGTTTCATGATTTTGAAATGAATTAAAACCTTGCACACCTAAATACCCCCTCAGTGTGTTGATGAGAGAAAAATAAAATATTTTTCCTGATTTGTCATTGCAGCGAATAAGAATTTGGACTTTGTACCTCGTACTAAATAAGGCTATCCAGTTCAAACTTGAATTTTAGCTTAGAATATGGTCTGAAGATAGATAGATAGATAGATATATATATATATATATATATATCTATGCACATATGTGTGTGTGTGTGTGTGTGTATATATATATATATATATATATAATGTGTGTATATATATATATAATGTGTGTATATATATATATATATATATATATATATATATATATATATATGTGTTGCTAGTGCAAACAGAAAATATATAACTCACACCTGAAACATGCCTAAGGTTTGGTGATAGAAAATAAAAAAGCATAAATTGCAAAGCATGGTATGTCAGTTATGCTCCACATGAATCCACAATCTGCAGAATGTGCAGAAAATTATATTTGCTTGCCCTTGTTGTTATGGGTATATTTGTTGTTCTGTATTTGCTTTCTGTTCTAAATCACTTCCTATATATCACCAGTAAACTAACTATTCAACACTTCTTATGTCTCATGTCCAAAACAGCTTAAAGCTGAGATATCGTCCACGATTCATAAACTGATTGTGGAATACAACCCGGGGGACACCCCGAAAAGTGCGGAGAGTACGTGGGATTATATCCAGCATACTGTGAGTATGGGCCCTGTGATTTATTCTAAAATAAATTGTCATTACAAGGAGAGCTGCTGTGAATATGGACAGGTCAAGGTGGTTAATGGACTTGTCCGCATTATAACAGTGCACATGAGCGTTTACACCCAGAGAAACGATACAGTAAGGACGTAAGCTCACACCAGCTGGCACCAGCCCTAAGGATGCAGAAACTGTATAAAGCATTTTGATAACCTTGTATCTGCAGAATGTTTTGTCTGGAGTGGTAAATGTTTAGGTGAAAGTTTGGCAGGGCAGACATCCCTTGAAATTGGCAATCACAATATATCAGATATCATTAGACCTTTAAACTGGGCTGTATGTATTATATAGGCTACTATAAGCACCTTCCATGAGGGGAGAGGGGGCAATGGTTCCCATCCCACCCAAAATCCACCCACAAATATATATATAAAGATATCTGGCGGGGTGTTGGTTAGTAGGTATTAGAGGTTATAATCACACGACTTGGTGAATTATTCGTGACGTACTGCGGCTCACGTTTTGTACCGTTTTCGGTTACAGCTGAAGTGCTGCGGGTGGACCGGATACCAGAATTGGACGGAAAATCCAAATGTTGGAAACAACACAAATTACTTCCCATGCTCCTGTGTCAGTAACACCAATATGACCTCACCGTCCGGCTTCTGCAGTATCAACGCCACAGATCTCTATCAGACCGTGAGTATCGGAGTCTCTGGTGAAGATAGATGGCCAGCTCTTCAGGAAACTTGTTTGGTTTAAAATAATTGTACTGATTGTTATTATTTTTTATTCTTTGTGTTATGATATCACAGTGGAGACACTTTGTGGGCTCAGACTATATTTTTGAGAATGCTGCCTAACAAATCACTAGTTCTTAGTGCCTTAATTCCAGCCTCGTCCCTGTACTTTAAGACTAAGACATCTTAGCATTGTTTTCCGAGCAAACAGCGAGGGCCTTTTCCCACCCTTCTGCTGATCCTAGTTTGGCACTTTTTGGACACATTCCAGCATCAATGTGAGTCATTGTTCTCTGCAACGTCCACACTAGTGATCACAGACAGTGGTACTCCCACCTACTTGGGGGTACCACTGTTTAAAAGAGGGGACTACCCACTTTAAAACACGTTTCTGTAGTTGCCAGTATGGGGGCGATCAAAGCTTTTTCTTAAAGCCTCCCCTATCTCTGGTCTCTCTCACTCTGTTTTGTCCCAAGTGTTGGTGGCTGCCCACACGCCACTCTGTGATGTCATCACGATGATGTCACTGGCTCCACCCCTTCAACTGACGGCGGAGGATGGAAATACGCATCGATCAGTGAGTGTTTCCTTCCTCCTCGTGCACCGATGAGGACAAGTGGCACTCGGCAGGGAATGGATTAATGATATCACAAGTTCCTAATTAGTTGGGCCTCGTGCTTCAGTGGTGTCAGTAGGTCAGCCCATAAAATGACTCTAAACTTTGTACGATATAAAGGTGACCCAATTTCTGAACGTCAGCTTTGTCCCGTCCCCCCCCCCCCCCCAGGGCTGCGAGACGCAAGTGGAGAGCTGGCTGCAGGACAATCTGGTCATTATCCTGGGAGTGTGCATCGGAGTCGCTGTGATAGAGGTAAGACGGTCAGCGTTTATCAAACCGCTAAATCATTTCATCACCTGTTGCCAGATGCTGTCAGTCGCCAACGTTTGCATTAAAACACCTTTATCATTTTTCAGTACCGAGTTGTATCTCAACATATATTTTAGAATATTATTACACCGTTAATGAACTTTACATATTTAAATTAATTCCATCCTAACAGTCATTTTTCATTAGTATATACCTGCGTTATTCATTTGGGTTTTTTAGATATTCTCCCAATTAGAATATATCTAGCAGCTTAATTGTTTTTTGGTTGTGTTTTTTTTTTTTTGTAAGATTAATTGTTTTGTTTTTTTTTGTTTGTTTTTGTTTTTAATGTTGACATTCAATTACTTTAATGTATATAATAATCTCATACTCCCCACAAAACAATGCAGGTGGGGTCCTTACCTGGTGATTGAACTTTGTCTATGAAAACAAATAGATACACTGTAAAAAAGACTGTTTCTCTCCCCAAAATACAGTTGAACAATTGAGAAAAGTTAATACTGTCAAACACCCAATGAATTATGTGAATGAAAATAATGTGCCCCCCACAGAAAGTTCAGTTAATGTTATCGATGAAACAGAACATGTCATCTAATTATTTATATATATATATATATATATATATGTGTGGAATATTAAGTGAACACTACAATATAGAGTCTCAAAATTAGTTTGACGACCATTCTAGAAATCTAAATTTCAGAAGGAAAAAATTAACATTTTGAGCAGATTTTTACCTACACAAAATAGTCATCAATTATACACTTATAATGGTTACCTTTTAAACATATATTTGAAATGCTACAATTTCGAAAAATTTGTCCACTTTCCCACATTAGTGTATTCTGTTCTCCGGGCAGATTTGTTTATTGAAATTGTCCTCAGATTAGAAAACAAATTAGCTGAGTTCTGAGCATTGAATCCAACCATAATAATCATCTGATCTGTTGTCTCACATATTGCCGTTCGCAGACGTAGCGTTAGTGTTCATGATAGTGGACAGCTGGCCCGATAACGCCGCGTCTCGGGCTCAGAGCAGAGCGGGATGCCGAAAAGCCATGCAGTGATTACCATTCAGATCGTTTATTAGACGCCTTCATGTGGGTTTGTAGGTGATCTGGTAATGTGGCCATTCGCAGACGTAGCGTTATTGTTCATGATAGGGGGGAGCTGGCCCGATAACGCCGTGTCTCTGGCTCAGACCAGAGCAGGATGCCCATAAGCCATGCAATGATTACCGTTCAGATCGTTTATTAGACGCCTTTATGTGGGTTTGTAGGTGATCTGGTAATGTGGTCATTCGCTGATGTAGCGTTATTGTTCATGATAGGGGACAGCTGGCCCGATAACACCGCGTCTCGGGCTCAGACCAGAGCAGGATGCCCATAAGCCATGCAATGATTACCGTTCAGATCGTTTATTAGACGCCTTCATGTGGGTTCGTAGGTGATCTGGTAACGGGGCCGTGAGCGCCAAATTGACGCATCTCATCCTATCATTGCTCAGACAGTTCCATGTCTGTCCAGTATAAATAAAATAATCAAATATGCCTCAATGGAATTCCCTGAAGATGACGTTCCCCTTTAAATTAGCCAGCAGTTTGTTAAACAAGACGTAGAGATCTAGGATAACGGGAGTTATGTATGTTCCTAGACTGGCCTTGCTAAAATAAATGGATTTTATCTTATTAACTATAGAGCCCCAAATAAAACCGTTTTATGGTTTTTCTAAATGTATTTGTCAGTACTGTGTCTCCACGAGAGTTTGGTGATATCTTACTTTGATTACACAATTAGCGCTTAGGGAGGAAAGCTACAGAAATTACAACTGCAGCTAGAGGTGAAGGGATTGTCCACTTTTGGACAACATTTCCTCCTTAAAATAACCCGCCACGCCTTGCTGCAAATAGGGGACTATCCCCTGACCATGTTGTGGACTGAACCCATGGATGTAGCTGATCAATTCACCGGTACCTCATGATTTATTGTCAGGCAGCGACGTCACTGGTTCCTGCAGAATGATTTGGCTGCCCACAAAATGTCCGCCTTCAGCGTGTCTAGGTGTCAGGTCTACTTAAACCACAACTGTAATAGATAGTGAAGCACATAGCGCCATCTATAGGCTGTGAGAATGTACCGTCCCTACTTTCCAGTAGATTTTGAATGGGGTATTTTGTTTATAGTATTTCTAGTCTAAACCTGCATGTTGTTATTTTTATCCTTATAAAAATACAATCACCCCCTCTGCTGGCAAATTGATGTCTAGGTGCTGCGTTTGCGCAGTGTAGCGGCCATTTTGCACCTCCTAAATGACCTCAAGTGCGTTTAACTCCAGCACAATAATCTAAGTTTTATTTGTCATTTTCTTTTCACTGTTTAAAAAACCTATAAAAAAATAGAAGTTTTCATAATCATTTTGGGAGATCATGACTTATGAGACTTGGATCACTGTAGTTAGTTACATCAGGCAGACGCGGTTGTCGTAGAAAGATCAGTAAATTTTTGACGATACTTTTTCTGTTTGAGGTTATTTACTTAGTGATCCACAGGTAAGATTATGTCCCATTTACTTTTATAACTACCTTGGATAATACTAGATCCGTCATCTGTCGTCTGCATCCTGAGGCGGCGGCCATTTTGTGCCCTGAGGAAATATTTATGAGAATACAGCCTAGCAGATTAAGGACCAGGGGCTCATTAGTGTCTGTCAGGTTTTGTGACTATTACTCGTGATTAATAAGGGACAACGGTGAGGTCACTGGTATCTGGTCGTCAAATCAGCTTCCCAGGAATAATTGTCTGGCCTACAAAATGGCTGCCTCGTTGCTATGCCTACGCGGAAGCTGCTCTTTAAGTGCCCACCTCG
Organism: Mixophyes fleayi; assembly: GCF_038048845.1. NCBI lineage: Eukaryota > Metazoa > Chordata > Amphibia > Anura > Limnodynastidae > Mixophyes > Mixophyes fleayi. Next base: position 33,409,090 of record NC_134411.1, read on the forward strand.
GGCTTCATTACAGATGTGGGTTTCTGTCGTGCTTTTACCACATGATTTTCCTTCAAACCTCACACTGTGTCCCTCTTTTTTTACTCTAGCTAATCGGTCTGATTCTGTCTATGTGCCTCTGCCGGAGCATCCACAACGAAGATTATACCAAGGTGCCGAAGTACTGAGGACAGTCAGCGTCCCCTAATCTGCATTGGATACCCCCCCTGATAGAAGATGTGAGGGGGCAATTAAATGTTCCCTTATACCATTCCAACGCCCCCACATCCCCCCCAGATGTGCCACCATGTATATCTACTCACCCGTGTACAAATTACAAACAGAACAACACTTGGTTGTTTCACCACTTGGATGATTCAGACAATACTGGGGGGGAGGGGGATTAGTATTCCCTACAAATTAATGCCTTATATAGTGTAGAATTTGTTTATAAAGATAATTAGTTCGCAGAAGGATTTGATAGAATAAGAGAACGGAGATTAGAGCTGCATTAGGCAATCTGTGGCTCTCTAGCCGCTGTGGAACTACAGGTCTCAGCAGGCCACGGCTGGACTTGGACGCTCCATAACAGCTGAAGAGCCACGGGTTACTTAAACCCGCCTCAAGGCCGGTTTCGCTCTGTTAATGATAAATGCTTTGTATAGTGTTGTATAAAAAAAAAAATAAGGAGCAAAGTTATCTAATAGAGCATTTTATTTCTGTATAAAATATAGTTGTAAATAAAAGCGTGGTACGCTGAGCCGCTGATCGCTGTGCTTGTGTGACTGGACGGGTAACCGTGAAACCATTGAAGTCCCCCAATTCCTATTACATGACAGGAATGTACCCCTCTTTTCTGTTAATGACACCGTAAGACACTCAAAATTTTCTGTAATGGAGACATTTTCTGTGATATATGTCAGGACATGTATGATAACTGGTGTACGGGTAACTGTGTGAATATAGCGATGGCACCAGCAGCCAATCACACGTAAGCTTTCATTTTCCAAACTGCTGTTGTAATCTGTCATTTTTCTCTGGTTAAAAGGTTACGTCAGCTTTTTTTTTTTTGCACCGTTTTTTAAGAATGCTCCCCATTGGCTCAAATCTCTGAGTGTGTGTAAATTAAACACAATGGGAAAACAAAATAATTTTACTGTTCTGACAGAACTGCAGCTAACAATCCTGGTGGTGGTCATTTTGGGCGTGACTAAAAATATAGGTTGTGTGACCAGATCCTCTCATCTTCACTATAACCAACAATGTGTATTTTTACTTCAATTCATGATTTCAGGAAGTTACTTCTGAACAGAGAAGAACCAATTTTATTTAAAGAACAACTATCCCAAAATGTCTGATATAACATAGTTATATCCAAGTTCAGCATTATTCCCATTTAGACCAATTACAAATTACCTGTAGAAAGAAAAATAAGTAAATTTTTGCAAGGTTATTCCGATACCTCTTCCTTACCCTACTCCCTCCGTCCAGTCTCGCCAAGCTGAACGGCCGGAACACCCGGGGAAAATGCAACGGCTGACTGTCGGTGGCGCAGTTCGAGATGGGCGTTCTTAAAAGCCGGCTCAGTGAGACAAGACAGAAGAGATAGGCAGGGTGTAGAGTGTTAGCATTTATTACAATATATATATATTTCACAGGGAACTAAAAGCAGCCACTGAATTAATAAAAAAATGCATTAACTCAATTTTCTGGGTTTTCAGCACAATAGTTAATAAATAATCACAGCGACTTCTCAGAGTGGTAGCCGGAGCAGACGTTTTATAATGAGGCTTTATCCATGTTTACCAGCATATCCTCTCAGATGGGCCAGAATTGTTCCTTGCATAAAGTTTACCCATCAAATGCACACAATGCAGGCAGCCATTTTGTACGGAACCAATATTTATGAGGACGTAGCCTGGGGACCAGTGACATCACGCTGTGCTTGATAAGATAAATGTTGGTTCAGCTCACACAATGTGATGGTGATGGGTTCACCTTAAGGCCGTGATTCTCTGTATACATTATAAAGCCAGCTCCACAGCCAATGGTCTCTAAGCCTGGGGAGAATGTTCATGTTAATGGCTGCAGTGATTGGTCTGACAGTAATTCAACAAAATCTATGCAGGAGGGTAACCGAGGCACCAGGGACCTTTACTGGGGTTTAAATTTAGCAGGAAAATAAAATATTGGACAGCGGAAAAAATTTGAACCTGGAACCCAACCAGAAAGAAAGTATTACCAGTCTTTTTCAGTGTTAACGAGTTCTCGCAGACTTCTGTGGGCAAAACAGGGAGCTCTGTAATTTATAATGACAATATGCGGTGTAATGTCATATCTGGTCAACCCGCCATTCCTTTATGAAAGGACAATAATATACACGTCTTAGGATTGTTTGGCGGCTACAAGCTGATAAAGCAGAGGACGGCAATCAATTAAATGGAAGAAAATCACCAGACTGATACACCACCTCCTGACAGCTGTACAAGTAAGAAATAGCAGCAAGCATAGGAAAATCATTAGAGACTGATGTCAGTTCTTGGACTATAAAAGTGTCAGTGTGTCATTGTTCTGGGACCACGAGTGTCAGTGTGTCATTATTCTGGGACCCCGAGTGTCAGTGTGTCATTGTTCTGGGACCCCGAGTGTCAGTGTGTCATTGTTCTGGGACCACGAGTGTCAGTGTGCCATTGTTCTGGGACCACGAGTGTCAGTGTGCCATTGTTCTGGGACCACGAGTGTCAGTGTGCCATTGTTCTGGGACCACGAGTGTCAGTGTGTCATTGTTCTGGGACCCCGAGTGTCAGTGGGTCATTGTTCTGGGACCACGAGTGTCAGTGTGTCATTGTTCTGGGACACCGAGTGTCAGTGTGTCATTGTTCTGGGACCACGAGTGTCAGTGTGCCATTGTTCTGGGACCACGAGTGTCAGTGTGTCATTGTTCTGGGACCACAAGTGTCAGTGTGTCATTGTTCTGGGACCACGAGTGTCAGTGTGTCATTGTTCTGGGACCACGAGTGTCAGTGTGTCATTGTTCTGGGACCCCGAGTGTCAGTGTGTCATTGTTCTGGGACCCCGAGTGTCAGTGTGTCATTGCTATGGGACCACGAGTGTCAGTGTGTCATTGTTCTGGAACCACGAGTGTCAGTGTGTCATTGTTCTGGGACCACGAGTGTCAGTGTGTCATTGTTCTGGGACCACGAGTGTCAGGGTGCCGTTGTTCTGGGACCACGAGTGTCAGTGTGCCGTTGTTCTGGGACCACGAGTGTCAGTGTGCCGTTGTTCTGGGACCACGAGTGTCAGTGTGCCATTGTTCTGGGACCACGAGTGTCAGTGTGCCATTGTTCTGGGACCACGAGTGTCAGTGTGTCATTGTTCTGGGACCACGAGTGTCAGTGTGTCATTGTTCTGGGACCACGAGTGTCAGTGTGTCATTGTTCTGGGACCACGAGTGTCAGTGTGTCATTGTTCTGGGACCACGAGTGTCAGTGTGTCATTGTTCTGGGACCACGAGTGTCGGTGTGTCATTGTTCTGGGACCACAAGTGTCAGTGTGTCATTGTTCTGAAATCCCAATAGACATGATTCTCAACACAATGTGTTGAATATCTGACAATCAGGAAATTCCAAAACATTATGTAACCCACATCTTGCACCTGTAGTCTATGTGCTGCTTGTCAATACTTTTAGGGGATTATGGAGCACCCTACTCGCCAATATGTTTCACATCAGCTTCTTCTAAACTGTGTTCCCACAATATATTGGTGACTTTAATTCCTGTGACTATAATATTATCATTATTATACTTGTATCTGTTTTTGTTTGTCACCAAAATCTAATCACAATATTAAATAGTTTCATGAAGACCATGTCGGTGTGACATCTGTTATTGTTAGGACCTCAGGGAAAGTCTAACCCCCGTATAAGGGCACCGAGAACCAACACATTGTTGCAGCGCTACAGTGATTGTACCTGATCAGAAGTAAATCAATATGTTTTATAATAAATAACTTATTAGTGCAATGCTAGAACCAAAGGAAAGTGCATTAGAGGAACTCACTAAGTCTTAAAAAAAGACCATATTTATTGAGGGTAAATTAATTTATATAAAATCATGAATTAAAATGTTGATATTCACTGTGCATGTAATTAGCTACAAATAGCTGTAATTAATAATTAAATTACTAAACAGTAGCTGAACCACCAGAATTTGTTTAACGTTGTCTTATCCATTGTTGTATCAGTCTTTGCTATGACTACTGCAACCTCCTGCTATCTGGCATTCCCCTCGCCCATCTATCCCCGATTCAGCCCATGCTAAATTCTGCTGCAAGACTGATCTTCCTCTCTCACTGCTCCACATCTGCTGCACCACTCTGCAAATCCCTACACTGGCTCCCTGCGTCCTCCAGAATCAAATTCAAATTACTCACCCTTACCTACAAATCCCTCAACAACACCCCTTCATACATCTCAAATCTCATATCTAAATACTCTCCCTCCCACCCTCTTAGATCTACCTCTGACCTGCGCCTTGTCTCGTCTCTGGTAACCACCTCTCACTTCCGCTTACAAGACTTCTCTATGTCCCTGTTTTATGTATGTACTGTTTTCGATACTGTACGGCGCTGCGGACCACTGTGGCGCCTTACAAATCTACAATAATAATGATGACTAGGCAAACCAGGCGGTAACCGACTTAATGTTTGTTGTAAACAAAGCAAGGATAAGTGAATAATGAAATTACAGCAGTCTGTGATTGAGGTCCCCGCCATATGTGCTTATATATGTGGCTGCAAATAACTATCACAGATTCCAGACAAAACAGCAGCTCACCCAGCAGGGCTACAAATAACAGTCACAGTTTCCAGACCACCCAGCAGGTGACACATTCCAGGTCGCCCAGTAGGTGCACAGGGAGAGCTCACTAACTGTCACAGTTTCCAGAGCAGCCAGCAGGTGCAAAGGTATATTGCCAACTCACATTTTCCAGAGAACAATGGTAATGCATAGTTGTCAAGGGCGGGCGGACGTTTTGCGAAATATCTCCCAAACTATGCAACCAATTACAACTCCACCAGACCAAGACCTTTAATTTAGTATATGATGTGCCCTGCTCAGACAACCGTATCATAGAAATAAGTCGCTCATTAAAGTCATACTTGTGCTATTAATATATAGATGTCCCATACAGCTAAGAAATGGACAAAGTAACAATTCTAAACATACAATTCAATAGTGATTATGTGTCAGAGATAATTGATGTTTTAAAATGTATTCATTAAAAAGAATGGATGAAGAAGGCAAACTGGCGAAGGCAGTGTGATGGTCTGGGCAATGTTCTGCTGGGAAACCTTGGAAAACCTTGGGTCCTGACATTCATGTGGATGTTACTATGACATGTACCACCTACCTAGACATTGTTGCAGACCAAGTACACCCTTCATGGCAATGGTATTCCCTGATGTTAGTGGCCTCTTTCAACAGGATAATGCTCCCTGTCACACTGCGAAAATTATTCAGGAATGGTTTGAGGAACATGACAAAGAGTTCAGGGTGTTGACTTGGTCTCCAAATTCCCCAGATCTCAATCTGATCGACCATCTGTGGGATGTGCTGGAAAAACAAGTCCGAGCCATGGAGGCCTCACCTCACATCTTACAGAGAATCTGCTGCTAACGTCTTGGTGCCAGATACCACAGGACACCTTCACAGGTCTTGTGGAGTCCATGCCTCAACGGGTTAGAGCTGGCGGCACGAGGGGGACCTACACAATATTAGGCAGGTGGTTTTAATGTTGTGGCTGATCTGTGTAGTTATGTAGGTATAACAAAAGATCCACAGGGAACTTTAATAGTGTAGTAATAAATTATAATAAATGTAATATTAACGTCTAATAAATGCATGCAACAATAAAAGATTCATGTAGCTAATATGTATTATTGTGAGATAATAGTCCTAGTACTGAGATTACTCTGACGGAGCGTAAGGTAGACGAGGACTGCTCAGTCTGAATATCTATTTTTATGATTTATTTTCTTTGTTTCGTTGCACAGAAATGTTTGTGTACTTTGTTTTAAATGTTTGGCTTTTTTTTACAAATAGTAATACAACTACAGAAGTCCTCTTGCTATGGGTATATAGTTATTGTTATTTTTAATGATGGGGCAAGGAGTGATGTGAAGAATTTCATATAATATTAGCTCAGAGTATCCACGTTGGCTGTCTCACCCCCTGCAACCATGCAAAGTGCTTTGACTCCTATTGGAAGAATGACACTATATGAATAATGTATTATTAATATTATTATTATTTTCTAAGTAAATATATTTAAAATTATAACTTTTTTTTCCAAAAGAGGATCAGAATAACAGAATTTCTGTGATGCTGAGTTAAAATGACATATTTGATCACTGCCCCCTAGTGGGCAAATATATCATGAAAAAATAATAGAGGGTTAACTAAGCAATTATTTGAACCATGCACTTCGGAGCTAAGAGTAATATTGTGATTAATAGTTGTTCTACTTAACACTAATTTGCTACATTTACTATGTTTTTTGTCTGCTGGGAAAATGTTGTAACATGGAAACTAATGTGCGCTGTCCTTATTTATCTGTAAGTGGAATGTGTGCTAATAATTCCTCCGCTGACCTCCTGGCATTAGGCATTTGGAGGGTTAAGCTGTATTGCACTTAGTACATGGCCAGTCCCTGCATTCCTTCCATCCTCTCAGGGTCTGCACTATCTCACATCCCCCTTACACTTTCCCACGTTGCTCTGTTCAGAAACCAGTACTTCCCAGCGCCATCTCCGGCCTCCACCTCCTCTGGGGAGCGCATCCCATAGAAACACATCACCAGTCGTCCTCATTTATCAATTCCCAGCCTTCCACTAACATAGGCTGCAGAGGGTTTTGCTAGTCTTGGCTTTGACCACAAGATGGCGCTAAATGCATGTCGAACTCTTGTATCATTGTTTACAGCAGCTGTTATTTAGGGGTTGTTGTATTATTTAGGGTAGGTCAGTGTGGTTCTATTTTTCTAAATCAATTAAATCCTCCCTGGACTCTTCATACCTCTGCAGCCTTGACTCATCTCCCCATTCGCAGCATGTGCATTTTGAGTTCATCGTCATCATCATTTATTTATAAAGCATTATCAATTCTGTAGCGCTGTACAGAGAATATTTGTCATTCACGTTAATCCCTGCCCCATTAACCTACCACTCGGAACGTCCGGGAGACTCCTGAAATTCGGGTAGGTCTCCCGGACTCCCGGGAGAGCAGGCAAGTATCCCACACATGGCAACTTGCTGTCAAAATGACGCAATTTGTGGTAAATCGCGTCATTTTGGCCACGTCCCCTCGTCAAAAACGTTATTTTGTCATGGGGGCAGGGCCAAAATCCCGAGATTCACCGCACCCCGCCCCTCCTGCCCTCCAAGCGCGCTCCCCTGCACAGGATCTCCCGGAATGAAGTTTTAAAAGGTTGGCAAGTATGTTTTAGAGTGGGCTAAATAAAAAATAATTAAGAGAAATGGGCGCTACCGGATATCACATAGGAAAACACAATAAAACCAAAACTGTCCTGCTCTCGACTATGGAATGATCTTATAATGTCTAAAACATAGAATCCAAAACACATAAAGCAATAAACAACAAGAAACCAATTCCAATCGTAATACTCAAGAAAGTCTATAAAGTTCAATAACTGTGTATATTCATTCTTCTTTGTTGCTCCAAATCTTTTATGGTCGCTGGTCAGATGAATGAGCATGTGAAAAAAAGAAAATAAACAAACATAGTGCAACCTGTATATATATCAGAATATAAAGGAGATAAAATCCTTTAGAGCCCGTGTGGGAATATTATTGATGGGAACACCACGTGAAAAAAAGAGGAGGGGGAGGTGTTAGACCCCTTCAGGGTATGCACTTACTAGAACCAATCTCAAAGAGATCATATAAGTAAACAACCACCTCGTGTATCAAATCTTCTTTACCCCTTATGGGTCCGGTGTAGAGATGTGCCTTCCCCTTTGGTTTGTCTCCTGATTCTCTTGTGCTCTTGGACTTCACATCTCTACTCCGGATCCCTTCTCATCTAACCATTTCTCCTGTATCTGCAGTCTTCCTTGCAACCAACCTGATTGGTTGAAGAAATGTATAAAGGGATTGTCCGTTTGTTCACTTACTATGCCTGGATAAAGATTATTGAATCGAAACGCGTCGGAAGTAAGTGACGTCAGACGCTCCGACCGGGACTCTGTTGGTGTGAGGACCTTGCCCCCTTTTAGGAAGCGATAGTTGCGGGAGGTCTACTCGGGATACTCCGTGCTGAGCTGTATTTGACATCATGCTTATCGTTTCCAGCTAAAGGGTAAGAGGCCACCCATCCTCGGTGCAGGAGTTTTTTATATCAAGAATGTATGCATGAAGTTTTTCCTGTACAAGAAACGTCTTTTAGTTTTTTATATGTTTGAAATAAATTGAAAAAGGATTTTACACTATGGAGTACTGTTTTTCTCCCATGTTTATATAACGGTGGAGTGGAATCTGGTGTTCCGGATACAAAGTGAACAAGAAGACATCTGCTCAGTGATATGCTTGATTTCTAGCTGACTCTAGTGAGTACATACCCATAAGGGGTAAAGAAGATTTGATACACGAGGTGGTTGTTTACTTATATGATCTCTTTGAGATTGGTTCTAGTAAGTGCATACCCTGAAGGGGTCTAACACCTCCCCCTCCTCTTTTTTTCACGTGGTGTTCCCATCAATAATATTCCCACACGGGCTCTAAAGGATTTTATCTCCTTTATATTCTGATATATATACAGGTTGCACTATGTTTGTTTATTTTCTTTTTTTCACATGCTCATTCATCTGACCAGCGACCATAAAAGATTTGGAGCAACAAAGAAGAATGAATATACACAGTTATTGAACTTTATAGACTTTCTTGAGTATTACGATTGGAATTGGTTTCTTGTTGTTTATTGCTTTGTGTTTTGGATTCTATGTTTTAGACATTATAAGATCATTCCATAGTCGAGAGCAGGACAGTTTTGATTTTATTGTGTTTTCCTATGTGATATCCGGTAGCGCCCATTTCTCTTAATTATTTTTTATTTAGACTACTATTTCTGCATAAATTGGGGATTGTGCATTTTAAGAGGAAAGGCAGCTTTGTGGATAGACCGCGCAGAGAAAACATCACTATATATTTTATGTTTTAGAGTGGGACCCAGAGCACCCGCAGGGACCGCAAACACGTGGAGAACATACAACCTCCACAGAGATAAGGTCATGGTCGGGAATTGTACTCATTACCCCAGGACTTTATAGGTCCTGATGTCCATTCTGATTACTCCAGAGAAAGCCTTAATTAAAGTAGTTAATGACCTATTCATTAAACCAAAAGGTCACTACTCCAAACTTCTTCTATATTCGCTCTATCTCCTGCCTTGGAGATGGTGAACACTCTCTGCTCCTCTAAGCTCTATCCTGTAACAAACTACGGTCTTGTTCTCTGCTCCATCCCTGTGAGTGGACCTTTAGAGGTCTATTTATCATTGAGAAGAAATAACAAACATTCTCATACAAAATGTATTATCGATGCTAGTTAACATGCCAGGGCTTACTTGGCGAGCCAGGGAGAAAACCCCTCCCATTCGATATGGGAAAGCCTCTCGCCAGTGGCCTAACGCTGTGGCGAAATGAAGTGATTGTTCAAACTCTTGTGGAGCTAATGCGCCTGCGCGGCTTATGGCGAATAGTGATGGGAGCCAGCGAGGGATCCAGTGATGCTTCTCCGGCGACACCGTAAAGCTAAGCAATGCCAACGCTGATTAATGAGTTGCCGTCCCCATTGAGTTCTCTGGGGGCGGTTTTAATCAACTGTGAATAGGTTAAGGCTAGAGAAATCTCTGATGTTAACCCTTTGTTGAATTGGATGGTGAGCTGTGATAGCCATCGTCTGGAGAAAAGCTGCTCAAATCGATTGGTGTCTTCTGTATTTATAATGTTTCTGGCTTCATTGATGCCGTCTCTTCCTCCATGTCCTCTTGCTGCTTAAATCCATACTTGCCCACTCTCCCGAATTCCAGGTAGGTCTCCCTGACTCCAGGGAGAGCTGGCAAGTCTCCCGCATCCTGTCCATCGGGTACCAAATGGATGCGTTTCGTGGGGAATCGTTTCATTTTGGCCCCGCTCCCGCATCAATATGACATTTCATCATGACACTAATTGCCCAGCTGTACCCCCTTCTGCCCTCCCACCACACCACGGGATCTCCCGGATGGCTGCAACATAAAGTTGGCAAGTATGCTTAAATCTGACGTTGGACAAAGCTGAATTTGTCCTTTTCCTCTTTCGAAATCTCCTTTGCCCGAAATAACAATCACTATGGGTGATCTCCCCTGTACTTCAAGTCAACGTTTATTTTTTGACTCTTGTTGGCTCCTCAAACTCTGGTGTCAGTCTACAATTTTGCACCTGTTCCGTCCTCATGCACACTACAACCGCATATATCACTTTTTTCTTTAGATTGTAAGCTCCTTTGGCAAATTGTTTTTATTGCTATTGTTTCATGTTGGTGTAAATGTTATAATCATGTTATTATTACGATTTCTATGTACTGCTCACTTTGTATGGCCCTGCAGGAAATGTTTATAAATCAATAATACTAATAATAGTCTTGTACTATCAAGTAGATTAATAATGGATAGAGATTAGATTACTATTTAATAATATTGTGATTTTATGTACCGCCCTTTTACATAGTGCAAAGAGCAGGTTCCTCCCTCAGCACAGAATAGGCCACTATATAAAACTTTGTTCATACATACAACTGGATTTTACTGATCAGATCCAACAAGAATCAACTTCCATGATCGATTATGGCATTATAACTAGAGATGTTCAGTGTTTTGGATTTGGATTGGATTGGAGACTGGAGAGTGACAAGAACACTGCTACCCCTCCTGTTTCTGTGTGAGCAATGGCACCGAGCAATGTCACTGGAGACTGGAGAGTGACAAGAACACTGCTACCCCTGTTTCTGTGTGAGCAATGTCACTGAGCAATGTCACTGGAGACTGGAGAGTGACAAGAACACTGCTACCCCTGTTTCTGTGTGAGCAATGTCACTGAGCAATGTCACTGGAGACTGGAGAGTGACAAGAACACTGCTACCCCTGTTTCTGTGTGACCAATGGCGCTGGATCTCCTGGGGAGACTTACGGAATCCAAAACCCACGAGATCCGACAATGCAACAATGACGTTTTGCCTCGATTCAGATCCGAGGACGCATGAAAGTAACGAGCCGGCTCGCGAGACTACTCCGATCCGAAGTTTGTGTGGGCTCGGTCTTCAGAAAACCGAGCCCGAGCATCTCTAATTATAACCATTATATTCTGTCTGGACCTTTTACCAGTAATGCAAGACTATGAAACAGACCTCCCACACGCACTACAGACGGCGTAATGCAACTCCGGCTCAGTGCAATTGTGAAACGTCTGTTTGGTGGTTATATTATAGCCCCTTACTTGTCGGTCACCGACATTTGTACACACAGCAGCTTCCCACGTGTACACATATTTTGCTTAGATTGCTTAATTCCATTGTGTGTGAAGAAACGCCAGCTTTTATAAACCAGAACACCCACTAACAGCGTCGTTGAACGGCACCCAAACAAAACACAAAGTAGGTTAAAAAGCGCAGATGGTTGGTTTTTATTATTCAACTCAGATGACTTTATTTTCATATTTGCATTTGCAAGTTATAATCTATACACGTCACGTTTTCAGAATGTCCTCTGTGTGTCTCCAGATGTGTGACGGGGTATACAAAGTATCTCATCAGCCCTTGGCTGTTTTCTGTTTAATTTGTTTTTATTTATTTTTTTGTCTTTAATATTGACTGAATTCCTGACATAACAGATTTCTGCTTTATCAATATAGATATTTTGTTGCTTTTTTACATTTATTTTACAAATGTTATAGCATACTACATTATCCAAGCATGATCTATTACAACAACAGTGAGAGTCGTTTGCAAACTGTAATAATCTAGTCCCACAATCCTTCTTTATATGTGCAAGTACGTCTACTTCACGGTCATCCCTGTAAAATCAATCTGTGCCTATGTTTGTGGGTTGTTGTATACTTATATATGTTATATGCTACATAAACAGTGTGTATGTATGTATGTATATATATATATATATATATATATATATATATGCAGGGGCAAACGCAGGATTTGTAGAGGGGGGTTTCCACACCACGCCGCCAGTGGGCGTGGCCAGCATGCATGGGGGCGTGGCTATAATATTAGACAGTACTTGGCTGCTCTCCAACTCTTCCTATCCCCATAATATACATGGGCAATGCTGCGTGCACTACTGTTAGGTGCACGCAGCTCTCCCTTTTCAAGCAGAGCTGTGTGAAGTGGGGGCAGGGTCCAGCCACCTCAATTATACAGTGCCCCATGCTTGGAGGGGGTTTCCAGGCACTAGGAACCCCCCCCCCCCTCTCCCCCATCCCCTGTCCCCCTCGGTTTGCCTATGATATGTACCTGGTGGAGTTTGGAACTGATGTGAATGTGGTGTCATTATCCTCTTTTCATTCCATAGGAAGTGTGGTGCTTGGCTGTGACATCATCACCCAGCGTCACACTCCCAGCCTACCACTGAGATAGAGGTAACTGGTTGCCGGCTGCTTCTCCTCTATGTCAGCGGCCGGCGCTCCTTCTACTGGAGCCACATGGGCATTGAAATCATAATGTCATATTCAGTGTTGAAATCATAATGTCATATTCAGTGTTTTAGGCGCCCTCTAAACACTGACGCCCTAGGGAACTGCCTAGGTGCGCCTAATGGTAGCTCTAAATGATCGGAGCCTGTGCCTTGGGGTGATAGTCCCAAAGAGGAGGAATATTTTAATTTTTCTTCCATAAAAAACGAAGGAGGTAGTGTGAGGATTACCATCCACTTGTGCCTCAATTCAGGTGTAGTAAGGCTTAAATGGAGAAACAACTGGGATGACTTGTGCAGGGTCGTGCTGTTGCATTCTGTTCTGTAATAGGAACGGCGATGTAATAAAACGTTCTATATATCAGAGGTCAATCGATAACGCCTCCGCTGAGGACGGCGACATTTCCTTCCTACATCCTGAAACCTTAACTACAAATGTTTTTGTGCGTCGCTATAAACCTCACCTGCAGTTATCAGTAGAATTCCTGCCCATTAATAGAGAATACTGAGCTCCGCCTGCACATAGTAGCTACGTTATGTGAAAACAAGTCAATTGTATCCCTGCGATATTATTGCATATTTATGTCTGTATATAAATGCAATGTTATACGGGTTTCATCACTGCTACAGAGTTTGCTATTTTACTTTGAAATTGCTGCCAATTTGCAGACAGTTACTGACTCAGTGTTTCATGCATTTAAATAGATCATTTCTGAATTCTGAAAAGAAATCTCCAAAATTACATTTGAGGTCGTTTTTGTATTATAAGATATTCCAGCTGATTCCTCTCTGCAATGACTGGAGTTTATTGATACCTATTACCTGTCCTGATTATCTTTTTTTAGTCTCACTTTCCGGCAACCCAGATTGGCGAGACCTGTCAGGGAATGGATGGCAGGGGAAGGGATGGGGTATTTCCTTATATCTTCCTTCTACACGCAATTAACCTGAACCACTGTCCGATTACCCACAAGGCAGTGCAGCGCTCATAGCCTAAGGCTCAGTGGACCTCTAGCTAGATTTCCGCCAAAGTGTGTTAGCACCAGCCAATGGGACTGAGGACGTTCCTTACAAAGTACCGCGCAGGCACATCACTGTATCTAGGTTTGCCAAGCAGTATTACAGCAAGATTCCAGTTGGTGGCCCCGAGATTATTGAAATGAGATAAAGGGCTGGAGGAGGAGCGTCGTCAGACCACTTCCACTTCTGCTTCTGAGCTGGCTTCTGATTGGATGCATTTTACAACTTCTTGGAAAAAACATTTCCCCATATTCCTCCACTCTCATTAGTCGAAACCAAGCAATATATAAGGAGATAAACCCAGAGGTCTCATGTAGGGAAAGAGGAGGCTGTAAAGTAGAAGGAAGGTGGACTTTGGTGGACTTTTGCACAGTCCGCCTCGTCAGCTCCACCCCGCCAATTAGCGTTCACCAGCTGTGTGCATGTGTCAGAAATGAGATTCGGTGGAGGCCGTCATTTGATATTGAAGGACTATCCCAATTCTTGGATCCTGAAAGAGGTGGGGCTTATGGGAAAGTAGGTGTGGCCTCAGGCAAATGTGGGTATGGTTGGAATGGATTGGGGTTTGGATAGGCGCTCCATCAAAACTCACCTCTCACGCTTGTCTACCCCGCCCAATCCTAAAACAGCTCTCTCCTCACGCTCCACCTTCCCCTTCCACTCTTTTCCCTCCACCCCTATCCTCTCCCTTAGCTTCCCCTCCCCTTCCTAAACAAGCCCCCTCTTGCTCCATCTCCATGAGCCCGGCTCTCTCGGCCCCCTGTCTCCTTGTCCTCTTTGTAAGTTTTCCTTTGATCCAATTGTATCATCTCTAACGTATTCGCTTATTTCATTGTCTCACCTTGTACTGATATTTACTAACGCTGTTGTCTCTCTTGCCCTTTACTTATCTGTATTTTGTTCTATTTATATTTTCTTGACTGATCTCCAGCCGAGAACCTGGGGGTACTGATTAAACTTTACTACTCATTACTCTTCATCCTTCCTACTGACATAAAAGCTAAACGGCTCCCCAAAATCTACTCACGCCCTATGCCGGTGTACATCTTGTAGATATCCAGCCATAGTTATGTAATAACCTTTCTACCGTAAACCATTATGTAAATAACAATTGCTCAGCCTTCTTCCTCCTATCCTGCAGAACAAGTCAGTCCCTTCTTGGAGGGTGACATTTGGGAACAGATGGAGGGACATTTGCGAGGAACGAAACCAAAGAAGAACAGAAGGAAAAAATGGCAGAATACAATGTACATATTTGTTTTGTGGGGTCTACAGTGAGGGACATACGGACATCAGAGAGAGACAGCTGGGAGGAGGCTGAGAGACAGCAGAGATAAAACGACAAAGACAATCTCTGGATCCTTTCTATCCTTCTCTCTGTGACCTTGATGTGAGATCCAACATTCTGTCACCATTGTTTCACTATATCTGATTGTGAATATGGTTCGGTGTGGTTTGTATATAGCAGGGGTCAGGGAACTTTTTTTACCTTTTACCCCCAAATATATTTAGATACTCCGACGTTACCCCCTTGATTTGAAAGGAAGGAAATCGTATATTATTTATTGGAATTCAAAGTTTTATTGAATCTATTCAAAATTCTTTGAAAGCTTCAAGTTCAAAACTTTTGGTTCTGGAGAAATGATGTTGCTTCATTTTTGATACAAGAGCATCAATATTGGGGCATTTTGATGTCAGAGCAATTTGGATACAGTCTTCAGCGTCCAATCGATTTCTCTGCTTGTTTTTATGTTAGAGTGGAAAATCCTTGTTCGCAAAGGTAGGTTGTTGCAAAAGGCAGCAACTTTTTGACTGCCTCCTCATGTGCAATTTTGATGCCTGTGCAGATGTTGACATCCAAAAATATGACAGATCTGCTTTGTTTTCAAATGCAATACGTGCTTCATTATTACATCGAAGCTCAAGAAGTGCCTCTGCCAACCCTTGAGGCTCTTCTGGTACAACAGCAATTTCACATTTAAGGGGTCTACAATCCAACTGACAGCATGTGAATCGGCAGCATTACCCCCAAGAATTTCATTTTTACATTTGGGGTAATTTACCCCTGTTCCCTGACCACTTGTATATAGGCTTCATAACAATGACACTGTGATAGACCTGCTAGACCTGGCTTTATATCCTAATATTTCTACAATTTGTTTCCCTGTGCACTAAAATTAGATTGTAAGTTCAGATGTGCAAGGACAAAAATCAGTGACTAGTTGAATAAACAAAATAAAAGTTATACTTTTTGTAAAGTTTATATCCAACGTAATGAATAAACATTATTGTATCCGTAAATATAATTACACGGGCCGCCACGCAAAGAAGAAATAAATCTGTTTTTCGTGAGACAATCCAGTTTTATAAATGGGTGCAGTCTAATGATTTGGGGACATTGTTGGGTTGGTCGGGTCGTGGACTAAAGGGCCTCCATTTAAAATCCGAAATGTCCGGAGGTTTGGCTGAAGCTTGACAATCAAGAGCAACGTATTTAAAGTCTATACATGTAGCAAGCTTCTGACCTCCAAGATTAGACTCATCTATTTCATACAGAGCAGTGTGTAATCCTGAAACACTATATTATAGGACTACCCCTTACCCATAGGCAAACAGAGGGAGGGTTTCCTAGTGCCTGGAAACCCCCCTCCAAGCCTGGGGCACTGTATAATTGAGGTGGCTGGACCCTGCTCTTGCTTCACAAAGAGAGAGCTGCGTGCACCTAACAGTAGTACACACAGCATTGGCCATGTATATTATGGGGATAGGAAGAGTTGGAGAGCAGCCAGGCACTGTCTAATATTATAGCCACGCCCCCATGCATGCTGGTCACGCCCACTGGTGGCGTGGTGTGGAAACCCCAACCTCTACAAATCCTGCATTTTTCCCTGCTACCCTCCAACATTTAAAATTCTTAAATTAGGACCTTGCCATGTCACACCCTGGGCCCCCCTCCCCTATAATCCCCTTGAATTATTGCATGCTCCATAGGCACGATGCTAAGAAAATGAGCGTTGGCACAAACGAGCCGACCACCATATGGCAGAACAGTCCTCTCAAATCGGGTCTGTCCCAGCGAAATCGGGGCAGTTTGGAGATATGATACCCTACGCTACTCATTCACTCTTTAAATACATTATATTGCATATCTGTCAACAGTCCTTAGTTGGGCCAGCAGAGGGCAGTGTTCTGTGGTCAGAATAGTGAGAGGTTTAGGGGAATGACCGGATGTGTCCAAATTCTCCAATTGAGAAAATCTGGAGGTTTATAAGTCAGTTCATTTTACATTAACCTGTTTAGATAAATGCTATGTTCTCAATAGAATAGAAAGCTGACGGGGGAGGGGCTTCGACAACCATTGTTTCAAGAAACGAGCAGGGGTTATTTCATTACTGCTATCAGAGACCTTCACAGATCTAGGGGACATAGCTTAGCATGTAAGTAAGCACTCAATAACCATTTAGACATTATTTCGATCGTTGGACGTGCATTGGGGCCCAGTACCCCGATGGTGCTCCACTTCATTTTTAGCAAAATAAGTTTCACTACAGTGAAAGAAGCAAAAATGAGGTTTACAGGTAATAACAGCGACATCAGAGAGGTGTCGCCAGAATTTCATTTTCAAATTACAATTGCCCCATTGAGTAAGAAGATCATAGAACGTACTGGTGTCACTTTACTGTATGTAAGCAACATTACCATATAAATTACTGTATATAATACCTGTATAAATAGTGCTTAGGGATCATCACTTATTATCCTTACCTGAAACATTTATTAGGTACATTTACAGTATGTATTATAAGAAATAACACACTTGTTACTGTACAGTGTACGTATATTCGAAGTTTCTTTGGGGTTCTGGAACCTGAATAAAAGCATTTGAGAAAATATAACCATGGAACTGATCTACTACAGCATATAATTACTAGAGATGCTCAGGTTCAGGTTCCCCGAGAACCGAACACACCCGAACTTAGCATATCCCAGTACCGGGCCGAGTCGCCTCTGTACTTTCGCGCTTTTTCGGAATCGAAAGCGCTGCAAAACTTCATTGTGACGTCGTCGGATCTCGCGAGTTTTGACATCTATAAATACCGCCCTCCACGGGGAACTAGCGCCATTTGAAAGAGGGACACAGAAGGGGTAACACAGTCTGTAGAGAAGTTGGGCAGCAACATAGATAGAATAGAAAGAGGAGGGGTAGCTGTGTTCAACAAAGTCTACAGTGACATTCAGGAGAGCTCCATTTCTCCATTGCTAATTCTCATTGCTGAAAAATACAAATACTAGGGCTGGCAGGCTTGGTGTAATTCTGCAGTCACATTGTACTGAGTTATATAGGTAACACACAAAGAGGAGAGCTCCATTGCTAATTGTCATTGCTGCTATACAAATACTAGGGCTGGCAGGCATTGTCTTCTAAATCTGCAGTCACATTTTACTGTGTTATGTAGGTAACATACAAAGAGGAGAGCTCCATTGCTAATTGTCATTGCTGATATACAAATACTAGGGCTGGCAGGCTTTTCTTCTGAATTTGTGACCTGTGAGGTGTTCAAAATTGATTGCAAATGACTTGAAATTGGGGTTAGTGAGGCTAATAATAATGTAGGAACAAAATGTATGTGATTTTAGCATATTTTAGCAATTTTTCTAAAAAAATACAGAACCAAAACCACTTCACGGGGGTCAGTGAGCATCTCTAATAATTACAGGTCCTACATTGTAGCAGCCTTACATCGAGCACAAATAACTTAGGGGACACGTGGTTGACCCCTCACATACAGTCTGGGTCCACACACTCTGCAAGGGACCCCGAGGGCTCTCAACAAAGCCCCTTCTGTGTGTTGGCCGGGCTGGTGACGTTTCCTGGTCCTCGGCACCGCAGAACAAGCGCACTTATGACTGCACTACGCAGGAGCGGTCAGGAGGTCACCACTTAATCCGCTTAACGGACACTCGTTGCATTCATAGTCTTCATAGACACAGGAGAAATAAATCCGGTCTCGTCATTTACAACCTAGAACATCATTCAGATGTTTCCAGCGTACTCTGGGTGCCGGAGGAACGATAGATTTTGACATAGTTTAAAACATCGCCTGATTTGCCTATTCACCTTATTCAGAGTTTGAAACATTTATTAAAAAATCAGAAACCCTTATGAAGGAATAAGAGCAACAAGTGAATGACCCAAAAAAGCTCTAAATTTATATAAAAAAAAGATTTTTATAAATGGCCCAATTTAGTGCATTGATCTGGTGCGGACCTGGTGATTCTGCCCCATTTTCATTCAAACTCTGACTTTTTTTATGCTACAAAATCACAAAGGGGCAGAGGATATCCTCACTTGTCTCAAAATATCTCCCAACTCAACACCTCCGTTCTGCACAAGATCTGCGTCTCTTCCACTCTCATCACATCCTCCCATTCTTGGTTACAGGATTTTTTTCGGGCTGCACCCACTTTGTAGAATTCTCTCCCTCGCACAATAAGACTTTCCTCTAGTCTTCAAACCTATAAATGATCTCTGATAATCCACCTTTACATGCAAGCTTATAATATTCCTCAACCACCATCTTAACCTCTCTAATGTACCCTATTACCACCCTCTACACAGTTCACATAAGACTTATATGTGTTCTTTCTATACTCGATCAAACCTCTGACCAACATTGCTGTGTGACAGGATCATATAGCCACTAAGCACTTTTTACCCTTGCAATCTGGCTGGACCAGTATACTGCTGCTGTATAAATAAATAAATATTATTATTATTATTATTATTATTATTATTATTAATAATAATAATAATAATATAATGTATCAGATGAGACATATTTTTGTGCTGTTACCTGATATTACCACTAGGTGGAGCTAGGTTGTATGAATGTCCCAATGCTTTTGAATTAAATGTGTAGTATTGTTTTTCAATGTATTGCAAATTCTCCTAACAAAAGCTGGATGAAAGTTTGGCAAAAATCTGTGCATTTTTTTGGGCAAAAGAAAAAATATCTGCTCAATCTGTAATTGATATTTCCTAATTGATTACTATGAATAACATAATCTGCAAACATTTGAATTTGCTTCCTACTAAATTCTGACTGAACTCCTTTAAACTTTACAGCTTCTTCTTCTCTAAAGGTAAACTGCACAGTGCAGTAACATTGTCTTTACAAAGCCAAAACTAACATTGGTTATGGCTGCCTACCAGATTGTATTGTTTTGACTATGGGAGGGAGAAGAATGTGAGCTCAGACTGTTTTCTTTTCAAACTGAATTGATATCCGTCTGACGAAATCTCCAGTGCACAGGTAGATAGGTTAGAAACAGCTGACTTTACAACAAGACGTGGGCATAAAAATTAATGAGAGGAAAATGCAAATCATCTCTTTTATCAACTTGGAGAAGGGAGGGCGGTGTGATTTTTTGGGTGTCCTTTTAAAAGTTAAAAGTAATTGGAGCAGCGTAAATATTGAGCAAATATTTTCCATAACTGATAGCAGACATAGGTGCAATCCTCATTGTGTCATCTTGGCTCAGTAAGACGAGAGCCCAATCTGCTGCCTTGGGAGACATCTCTTCTCCTTATGGAGCGATGTAGAACCATTAATGGCTGAGACGCCGGCCAATGACTTGGAGCCAAACCATAAGTGAGCTGCAATCTCCAGGAGACTTGTCATTGTATAGTGTTGGTTTGTACGGTTCCCCCAAGCTGTCCCCATCAGATGTCGGCTATTAAGGAGCCAAAGTAATGAAAGACCGAAAGACGAGATATTTATCAACAGACAAAAGATGAAGTCACGGCGAGAAAAACTGGCTCCGGTTTAATTTGGCTCTGATTATTTCGTGTTGACTAAACTTTAACTTAAAGGAAACTTCCATTCAAACTTGAAAATGCAGGGAATTCACATTTTTGGGTGGAGTTTAATGGGTTATACAACAGTAGTAATGGGACTGCTGAGTCATCAACGATTTTATTACATTGCGCCGTTCCTGGGTTAGGTTTCCAACCTTGCGTCACTAAGCTGTTAGCGCAAGGATTCCGGGAATTGTTTGGGTTGTGATAGCACTGCAGCGGCCATGGCGTCACACTCGCCGCACATAGTGAAATGATATTCAGTGATCACGTTCAATACCTCGCTGTTTAGATGGAATTTAATCTGCCTAGCTCAGCAATAATGAAATAAAAACAGGGATTACACTGTAGCAATAGTACACGTGGCGTGGGGACTCCTGTCATAGTAAACAAGAACAGTCCCAGCCTGGTCGCTGTATGTAAATAATAGGACAGAGCTGAAAAGTATCCCAAAAAAAGGGTGGATTTAAAAAAGTTAATTCAAAGTGGAAAACCCTTTAAAGCCTTAGGGAACTGTACTGAAGAGAGGTAATGGAGGCAGCATTAGACTAATGCAGTCCATGGACAAGGCAATAGGCAATCAGCAACTTGTACACCCAAGCATAGACTAGCCATAAGACCCAAATACCACTGAGACATGAGGCACTCCATACCTCCTGCCTCAATAGTGTTGCTGGCTCCTAGTATATTGATAGGGTACATTCTCATGAATATAGACCCCAGCAAAATGGCAGCCTCCACTATGTGTATATTTTCATAAAGTCAAGCAAGTATTTTATTCATTTTTTCACAAGAATTCAGCCACTAGGGGGCACTGTTTTGAAGAGAAACTATGACTAATGGTTAATACAGGCAAATGGGCAGATAAATAAGGTTCTCTTTGGAGGATAAACTGCGCTCACGTTTCATTGGCCTTTCCAGAAAAAGAAACATTTATAATTTAGTTAGTTATTATTTATAAATAAAGCATCATCATCATCATCATCAACATTTATTTATATAACGCCAGCAAATTCCGTAGCGCTTTACAATTGGGATATTTTGCATCTCGCCGTGGTGTTGTTGCGAGCGAGTGCTGGGGGGAGAGGACGAACAGGTACCTCTGACCTTCATGACCGTGAAGGGGAACATTATAATATGAAGGGATAAATATAGACAATGATACAATGTACACACTAGAGACATTTTGGTGAAATCTCTTTCATTACAGCAGCTCCCAGCACACGTCCTGTTCTCAGCGTGTCAGACAGATGTGGAGGGATGGGAGAGGCTGTTATGTAGGGCACAGCCTTGTGTCAGGATATAAAGTGTAGCCGGAGGCTACGAGCGCAGGATCTCTGACCGGCTGGAAATAACGTCACCTGACACAAGGCTGCCATATCGGCAAACAGAACAGAGCAAGGAGCGGTCACCGTATCTAGCACCAAATATGGAGATAAATGAGTAGATTTATCAAAACTTAAAAAAAAAAAGCAGTGGAGATGTTGCCCGTAGCAACCAATCAGATATTAGCTACCATTCTCTAGAATGTACTACATAAATGAGAGCTAGAATCTGATTGGTCGCCATGGGCAACACCTCCACTTTTCCATTTTACAAGGTTTGATAAATCTGCCCATTCTGCGCTTGCGTCAATCAGCCGACAGGACAATCACACGGTTGAATGATGACTGTCTACACGATCAGAGGCGGTCTTTGTCCAAACACGTTTACAGTCCGTCCCATCCAACCTTCGATAAATCCCTTTAGATGATTTTTTAAGATTAGCATTTTTGATATAACGTGGCGCCATGAAGTTTATACTAAACGTAGGTTCGCAGAAGAGGGGGCGCTGTAACGTCTTACGTGGCTTTGAATAATGCTCTGGCTGTAGCACTGCAAAGTGGGGGGAGTGGCCACATCATGCTGGGGTGTGGCTCCGCCCCCCGGAGTGCTTCAGCTGCCCAATACATACCTCCCATCCCCCAACATTCCTACACATGACCCCGGATGGGACAGTGGGACAGAGCCCTGAAATCGGGACTGTCCTGCTGAAATTGAGACAGTTATTATTCTTTTTTATACATTTTTATTTGTAGGGCGCCACAAAATGTCTGCAGCGCCGTAAATGAATAAACAATAGGACAGTACAAGGTAAAACAGTACAGTACAATTAACAGTTAACACTATAACTAAGGCAGCTCAAAGCACAGCTAAAAATAAAGGGTGAGCGATATTCAGCACAAGCTGGAGACCTGTGCCCAAGAGGGTGGGCGGCATATACTAAAAATAGGTAACAATCTCAAAAACATAGTATTAATATCAGTATTTTGCTTGATTTGTAAGTATCAGTGACTTTCTGAAGCTGTCGAGTTTTGAGACGACTTACAAACAATGATGATGATGAGTTAGTGATCCTAGATTTGCAACTCTGCTCTTCACTAAAGTTACTTTATTATATAGTATAAGCCTACAAAACAAAAAGTGTGACAAAGTATCTAAGTTTAAGAAAGAAACGCTCATTAACTAATAAACCAGCGAGTAAAAAAGTGAAACCCATTTAGACAGACACTTGTGTGTGATCCCAATAAATGTCAGGCGGGTAACACGCTAAGACATGTGTTTTTACTTAGGATACAGCCGAGCGATGCAGGAATTATGATACATGAGAGATCCCATGGAGAACATAAAAATGTTCAAATAAGCAAACGGTCCGATCACTCTGGTAGTTTGGTCAAATATACAACCGGAGCTTCAAAGTAAAGCCAGGCAATGATTGCTCCCTTCTGGCGTACCCCCCACTAATTTCGCTGCCCCCCCTCCTATTCCCAGCAATCCACAGCCAATCGATTGCCCCATCGTTACTTTCCACCCCCCTCCTAATTCTCTTGTTTCTTTGATCTGCCTCCAATTGCTACAGAAGTAAAGTCTCTGTCCTGGATCGGCTTCAATCGATGGGAGAAAGATTCGATAGTTGTCTTCACGAATAAGGGGAATTCTCCATTCCTATACCATACCTCCCAAATGTCCCAATTTAGGCAGGACAGTCGCTAGACACGCCCCTGGGCGGCATTCCCGCACCCATTGTGATGTGACCACGCCCCCAAGGTGACTTGAGCACACCCCTTATTGGAGCAGACACAACGTGATTCTAGATATCATTTATATTGAACATTCTATAACATAATAGCTGGAATCTGATTGGTTGCTATGGGCAACATCTCCACTTTTACTTTTTAGAAGCTTTGATAAATTTACCCCTAATCTCCACTCACAGATGGATTATTATTATTATCACCTGAATAACAGAGGTGGTTTAGATCCATGACTCCAAAGCCCGCTGGAGAATCTGAGCAGATCTGACTCCCAATTCCATTTAGAACGCGGTGAATTCTTACAATAGTAACATGCTTCATATTGTGCAGTATATTTTTCCCACAAAGGTGTTTTATTTTACTTTTCAGATATTGCAAATTACTGCTGATTTAATTGTTAACCGATATATAAAGGCAACAATATTTTTTATTTTTTTTGCAGCATTTTTAATCTGTGACTGTACCAAACATCCACTATTTTAGGACAGACAGCTGTCTGGACCAATCGGAGAGATCTGTCAGATGACTGTTTACAGGGCACCTGTTAGTACACATAGGAGGATAATAACACAACGCCAGCATTTGTCACAACAAATGAGAAGTAAGAAGAAAACATACAGGGGGGGGTGAGGTGACCTGACCGCGGGGGTGTTGGGGGCAGCAGGCAAAATATGTTTACAACTGTTGCCTGTCACAAGGACATACTGGAGCCATAATCAGTGTATAAACCTGTTATCTATACAGAACTTTCTTGGGGGGGAATAATTTGACTCCTAGGAATGTCTTTATATATATTATATAGGGAATCATTTGTCAGGACTTGGGACAGTTGGGTGGTATGGAATGCCTCCAAATTGTCCTGATTTTTGTGGGACAGTCCCAATTTTATGTTTGTCCTGCAAGTGTGAATGTTGGGGAAAGGAAGGTACATAGTGTTAGGCAGCCCTCTGTTGTCCTGGTATAAGTATGAAAAGTATAAGTTAGCTCAGTTGACTAGTAGTGAGGTGCCCATGGACAGTCATAGTAGAGGTTCTGCTTTGAATTCCAAGTGGTTTCCTTTTTAGCACATTTCATGTTACAACAGACTTGATGAAGTCCATGAGAAAAGTCTCTTCATCTCTGCACTGAATGTTCTACCTTGGTGGCCCAGTAGATAGGAGATCTGTTTACAGTGTATATGGGTTCCCTGGTTTGAATACACAACCAGGTAACATTCATATCTCCTTTGATTTTGCTCCAGGCCCCCTGACGTCATTGATAAAAGTCTCACTGCTGCTTATCATCATGTACTGGCTCAGTTGACTAGTAGCCAAATTGCTGACTGTGATGCTGGAGATCCCAGTTCAAATCCCCAGAGAGATTTGATGGTCTTTCCTCTGTCATCAGGGGGCTGATTAACAGGTTCTCTCCTTGTAGTGATGATCTGTTAACTTGTTTGTCCAGCATTCTTTAATACACATGGTTGTTGTGTCTAAACTTACTACAGCCAATGTCTTTAAAAGACTATGTCCTGTTTTTAACTTGGACCTTCAATTCCTACTAGTCTACTCTGTTCTCAAATTTTGAAAGATTCCAACCAGGAACTCTTCTGTCAGTTGAGCACTTTACTGCTCACCCACTAACTTATGCCCTCAATGTGAATAAAGACAGACCATCCTTCAGTTAAGCAGGAGGATTCTTCAAGGTCATCAACCAATGTATTAAGGGGGATCTGAACCAGAACCTCAGGCATCTACTGACAGGACAGCACCAGACTATTAGTCATCTGAGCAATGTATGGTACAAGCAGAGACTTTTCTCTTTCTTTTGTCTTCAACAAACCAGGTTTGAAATCCAAAGTACAAAACTTACAGCTGTTTAAAGATTTGAACTAGGACCTCAATAATCTCTATAGACAGAGAAAAGGCTACTAGCCCACTGAGCCCACTTATGCTTTGCTTCAGGTGCAAGACTTTTCTTACTTCATCCTGATGCATCATAGTTAAACAAAGCCTGTTTGGGGGTTCAAACTAGGTCCACCACAATTATCCATCAATAGAGAACCCAGACACTAGTTTACTGAGCTAACAGGTTTACCTCTCATCCAGTGAGACTATGCTCAATGTCATCAACCAGCCTGGAGCAACATTCAAATGCCTAAAAATGAAACCTGCCTTAGGAATTGAACCAAGAACTCTTCTATTGCTGTCAGTAGAGCACCGAGCTACTAGTCCACCAAACCCGCTTGTTTGTTATGTTAGTGCAGAGACTTTTCTCAATGTCATCAATGAGCCTAGCTTCTCAATGTCATCAATGAGCCCAGCTTCTCAATATCATCAGAGACTAGTGCAACATCCAAGACACTAAAAGGAAGTTTACCTGTATAATCAAACCAGAGCCTCTACTACTGCCTGCGTATTCAACCCTGTACAGAGTTATCTTACTCCATTCTGCTACTCAGCTAGTAGCTCTCCAATCCCCAGCAGAGATATGGCTGTGTCAGACACAGTTCACTGAGTTGAATATGAAGAATAACGGTGTCCCAATTATACAGGACCAGCCGGTACAACGAGAGACAAATTCATCACCTTGAACTCTTTGTCCTGTTCCTCAAACAATTAATGAAAAATGTTTGCAGTGTGACAGGGAGTATTATCCTGCTGAAAGAGGCCACTGACATCAGGGAATACCGATGCCATGAAGGGGTGTACTTGGTCTGCAACAATGTTTAGGTAGGTGGTAGGTGTCAAAGTAACATCCACATGAATGCCAGGACCCAAGGTTTCCCAGCAGAACATTGCTCAGAGTGTCACACTGCCCCCGCCGGATTGCCTTCTTCCCATAGTGCATCTTGGCACCATCTCTTCTTCAGGTAACGACTCATATGCACCCGTCTGTCCACATGATGTAAAAGACTCGGCCGCGGGATTCAGCTTAGTGTGGTTACCTGGTTGAAGAGTTCATCCCACTATTAGATGTCATGATCGGCTCAAATGCAACCTTAGGATGACTACACTAAATATTATTAACCAACTCCAAAAATGACTGGACCCAAATTTTGCTGCCAAGGCATATATTTCGTGTCTGAATGCCGTAGGAGCCAAATATTGTGCAATATTCTAAACATTTGTGGTGGTCCCACTCGAAACAAATGCAGTAGGTTTTATTGTAGTCAGCGTTACACAGAACTAATACCAATTAGCCTAAAACCTCCAAGCTTTTCACGGACAATCTAATCAACTCAGAAGTTATCGCCACTTAACCCTTCGTCTGGCCAATAAACTCTGTCCGCTGCAACAAACTCTGCTCCGCCGGTATATATCTGTCTATAACTAGTGGGAACAGGTTATTATACGGCTATTAATTCTACAGAAAGAGAGAGGTGGGTAATACAACTTTATAAATCTATTCATTGAGTTCCCATAACTAAAAATATAAATCTGCTTAAACTCCTGAATGTCGCTGATACAACTTAAAAGCAAAACCACGTCTGTCTTGTACCAATTTTAATTGAATAATTTGCTTTTTGCCTTTAGGGACTAATTAATTTTAAAATGAGAGTGTTGGCAGTCTGAATATTAATATCTGAAATGCCTGTGAGTGGAAATCTATTTATATGCAGAAAAAAACCTGTGTATCATATAATATTCAGAAGCGTAATGTGGCTGTTTGTGAGTCCCATCGAGGTCTGTGACCGGGGGATCATGCTGTGCTATTAGCACTTCCATAGAGATAGTGAAGAAAGGCAAATGCAGTGTTTTACTGATAGGACTGGATGTACAGCCGCAGCTCCAGGAC
Source organism: Mixophyes fleayi (assembly GCF_038048845.1). Classification (NCBI taxonomy): domain Eukaryota; kingdom Metazoa; phylum Chordata; class Amphibia; order Anura; family Limnodynastidae; genus Mixophyes; species Mixophyes fleayi. The sequence goes on from NC_134411.1 coordinate 33,436,554, forward strand.
CTATGAGCAAAATAGGTCCATCATATAGAAAATAAAAACCCTTGTCACAGGGGTGTAAGCAGGGCCTGATTACGGTTCAGGTTGTCCTAGGATAATCTGTTCATCTCGTTCACTCGCTTGTAATCTCCCGCCTTGACTACTGTAACCTCCTTCTCTCTGGCCTACCTGATTCTCACCTCGATCCTTAATGCTGCTGCCCGCCTCATTTTTCTCTCCCGCCGCTCTGTATCTGCAGTCTCCCTCCAACAGTCACTACATTGGCTCCACATACCCTACAGAATTAAATTTAAACTCCTCTCCCTCACCTTTAAAGCACTTAGTCAATCCTCCCCTCCCTACATTTCCAATCTCATCTCTACCTACACTCCTAGCCGCCCCCTCCGCTCTGCCTCTGACCGCCGACTCACAACTTCACTGATCACCTCCTCTCACTCTCGTCTTCAGGACTTTGCCCGGGCTGCTCCCCTGCCGTGGAACGATCTTCCACTTTCCATCAGGTTAGCATCTACTCTCAAAGGCTTCAAGCGTGCCCTTAAGACTCATTTCTTTATTCAAGTCTATCAGTCCTCCTCCTAACTTCCTTGTCCGGGCTCTCTCCCCTAGTTAGTACTACCCTATTTGTGTCTCCCCCTTCCCTTTAGGATGTAAGCTCTCAGGAGCATGGCCCTCTTTCCTTGTGTGCTCCTTCTACTATTCCATCACCCCCTGTACCTCTTGGCTGCTTCCCTAGCCCTGTTTTCTTAAGCTTCGGCCTACTTCTCGCTGATTTCTACCATTACTTTCACTCATTGTCCCAGATATAATTTGATTTGCATTACTATGTTACCTGTGTCTGTGTATATATTTGTATTCTTGTTTTGTTCTTTCTGTATCATGTTGTGTCTTGGGTCACTGTGTTCTGTATGTCATGTACGGCGCTGCGGACCCTTTGTGGCGCCTTATGAATTAAAGATAATAATCTCCACCAAGGTTCATGTTCTCATGTTTTCGAAGTTCAGCTCCACTCGACTTTTTAAAAGGGTCACAGACGCCTTTGTCACTCATTTCGTTTTCATTAAAATCAGATCTGTATAACAGAGGCGTGAACGAGCGCCTCTGTTGAAGATATGACGGTGGAGGGGGCTGTCACGTCTGCGCATTTCGCCATCCTCGTCTCTCCTACTCGCTTATCCTCAAGCGCCCGCCCAAGGGCATTTTTATTTCATATTGTCTATTTATTTTGCACAGGAGCTATTCTCCTATATTTTAAAATAAATTTCAGTTTATACCTCTCCCTGGCACAATTTTGCACCCTTAAACAATGTCGTTACCTCCGCAAAGCCAAGCGCCGTGGGCTGCAGCCAGGAGTGGGTTGGGAAATCAAAGCAGCCCTGGATGGGAATTAATCAATTATAGGCGGAGCCATATATATTATACCCCTCCAGGGGCAAACGCAGGATTTGTAGAGGGGGGCTTCCACACCACGCCGCCAGTGGGCGTGACCAGCATGCATGGGGGCGTGGCTATAATATTAGACAGTGCTTGGCTGCTATCCAACTCTTCCTATCCCCATAATATACACGGGTAATGCTACGTGCACTACTGTTAGGTGCACACAGCTCTCCCTTTTCAAGCAGAGCCGTGTGAAGCGGGGGCAGGGTCCAGCCACCTCAATTATACAGTTCCCACAGGCTTGGAGGGGGGTTTCCAGGCACTAGGAAACCCCCCTCAGTTTGCCTATGCCCTCCTCTACAATGTGTATGTAATAATAATAGTGTACTATGTAATAGGGGATTGTGCATGTGAGTTTTTGTGGTACTACCAGTAACGCCAACAACATACCTGCTTAAAGAGGAGAAGATGACTTAAAACTGAATCTTTTCATATAACGCTCCAACTTTCTGCAACTGAGGAACCAATCAGGACCCAGAATTGCCTTGTCCCACATGGGTGCATTTGTTTAAATTTGGTGCCTTTTGAGTAAGTGACATCTTAGCTGTGAGTTTTAATTGCAGTTCATCATTACCATCCTCTTACACGGCATCATTCTTGATTTGTAAATCGGGACAAGATAGGCCACGGCCAGTCACACCCAAACCACCTGAGACACCCCAATATCAAGTAAGAACAAGTCCCTTCGAAAAATCAGGACAGTGCTGTGAAAATTGGGACTGTTGGCAGACATAACACTGAGCAGCAGACTGATCACTGCATGAGAGCTCATTTGTAAACATTGCATTTAGATGTGACATTAACCGAAGAGTAATTAGCTCTCCTATGTCTAGTGAGAGTCAGACGATGACAGTACGGGTCAGATTGGATGCAGAGATTTAGTGCAAATACGGCCTTAGGCACATGCTGCTCAATAAATCAATATCCCTTAGTATAGATGTGTCCTTATTAAATACTCATTCATATATATATATATATATATATATATATATATATATATATAAAAATGTAATCAGAAAATGAGATAAAGATAATGCATTAATTTACGCATAGTGCCCAGGTGTCCCTCTTACATAGGGCAGTCCCTATTTTATTTGGCATAACAAAAAGCACTTAGGGGTGAGACTGAGCGGAGCAGGGCCGTGGATGTGTGGGTTTAGGGTGAATTGTGAGTGTGACCGAATGGTCAATTTATCAGAAAACTCTAATGTAAAAAATCCTTAACGGCCCAATTTATCGAGATAATTTGGCCGAGGCAGGTGAGCGATACTGGGATGTCCTGGGGATACTTCACAACTTCACCGGAACGGCAAGAGTTGGCGTAATGCTTGGCCAAGCCTCTGTAGGTAGGAGCAGGTGTGAGCTTGTAGGTCAACTAATTAAAAGTTAAAAATAGATTAAAAATAAATTTTAAGACCTTTAAATGCTGAAAAAATACTTACAAAAAAGAATCCTGACAGAATGGGCTGTACATGCCCCGTAGAGATACCTGGTAAATAGTTCAAGTTCGTCCAGTTACCTTTGTTTAAATATCATAGATAACATTTGGGAAGGACACAATTAAGCCGTGGTGTTTACACCCTCAGCCACCAGCTTCCTGCGCCCTCCCAAATACCTAATCCATGAACACAAAGGGTGGCACAGGCATTTTGGTTATTGCACATTGCAAGTGACCCACGTACTGGACCTGACTCATTAAGACTCACACAACACCTGTAATTCGGACATACGCCCCTCCGTATTCAGCTGCAAGCGGATCTGAAGGAACGTCTCCGGTTGAATACGCCTGTAAGTATACTCAGAATATACGGCACTTGCTGTATACAGACAGACACAATACACGGCAGGACACATACAATACATACGTGGACTATAAAGTAGAAACAGAATGCAAAAAAAAAAATTAATTATTGTCACCTGTTAATAATATAATCATTAACAAAAATATGTTAATATTACCTCTGTAACCCAACCGGCTGACTTAGAGCTTTACTGGAAAATTGCATGCTCATGTAGAGATTGTCTACTGGGAGGAACCGCAGGTAACTTATCTCCCAATAGTTCCAATTTGGGTGGAGCAGTCCAGATTCCAGGACCCCGCAAAGTGTGGTTTATTGGAAAGAGGACTTCATGGAAATATGTATGTGGTTGGTCAGATCTGGATTGGGTCGTGGCTTCCAAATGGGTTGGACTTATTTATTCTTGTCTAATTTTTCGTCTTAAAATGTTTAGAATCGTAAAATCCAACCATCTCTTCTCTCTCCCACTTTTGGGATAATGCCAACTGCTGTATATGGAGATGAACTAATCTCCCACAGTTTGAGCCACCAAATGATCTGATATTGGCCTGCTAGTTTTCACCAAATCAATTTACAAATTCAGATGCTTGACCCAAAAAAAAATAGTCACTTAAAAAATCGATTGTATAAAAATTTGTATCAATTTGTGGTTCATTTTGTCTTCTAGTAGAGAATGTGTTACTCAACAAGAACACACTCAACTGCCATGTTCAGGATTTCCCCCCCAAAAAACCCTTATGGCGGCAATTTCTGCAAATCAGTTTTCAAGTTGTTCGGAGACGGGAAACAGCCAAAGTTAGCCGAATTCCAAACCATCCTAGGTTGGTTTGCTCAGCTGTACCTCAGTTGGGTTAAATGTGATAGGAAATATTGTATTGTTTTCTCACACGTCTAGTTTCCATCATTTAGCTGCATAATGGGTTGTTTAATAATGTTAGTGTGACACCTCCAGTAAATGTATCAGCGCTGGTCTGACAGTCCAGAGACAGGGTTATACAGGAAGGGCTAAAGGTTCACTGACAGTATTTCCATGCAGGAAGAACTAAAAGCCTGCACCATGATTCCCCTTCCTCCTACAGCGTTACTCCGTGACCTGGTGTCACGCTAACAGCTACATGTCTGCTAAACAGCGCGTATCCTCTGCCTGACACAGAGCAACATTAACAAGTCACCACCAGAGCCCACTTCATCCAAGTCAATCAACAATCGATCAATCTCTTCTTATTCCAGAACAAATTAGAAGTAGATAGCGGTATAGCTCTGCTCTGATTGTCAAGGACTTCTTACGGCTTCGAGAGCTGTGCATTCATTTTACCAAGCGCAGATGGTTCAATCAGTGGTTTAGAAGTTCACAGATGACGGTTAAGCTTCATTGCTTTTCAAAAAAAAAAAAATGAAAATCTGCAGTTTGTTTTCCATTACTATGTTAGAGGATATGTCCATCTTATAGACTTCTTTTGCCCGTAGTAAAAGGGACTGTCTTTAATACCCTCATCAGGGGCAAACACAGGATTTGTAGAGGGGGTTTCCACACCACGCCGCCAGTGGGCGTGACCAGCATGTATGGGGGCGTGTCTATAATATTAGACAGTGCTTGGCTGCTCTCCATCTCTTCCTATCCCCATAATATACATGGGCAATGCTGTGTGGACTACTGTTAGGTGCACTTCCTATTCAAGCAGAGCTGTGTGAAGCGGGAGCAAGGTGCAGTCACCTCAATTATACAGTGCCCCAGGCTTGAAGGAGGGTTTCCAGGCACTATGAACCCCACCCCCTCGGTTTGCCTATGCTCATTGGGCCACTTTGGGAGTTAAATTTTCTTTAAAATATCCAGCAACTCATTCATCCCAAGAGTATTAAATACCCAGTAAACCTTGCACCAAGGATTTTGCAATAAACAGTAAGAATATTTCCCCAAACAGTGGGGAATGGGTCACTTATGAAACGTGCAAATATGGGGCCCAGCGGACGTAAGTACTGCTGCTTGTAGTATCTTGCATTAAATTGCGCCATGCATTCTCAGAAACGGGCCTCACACCGGCGAACGCAATTCATGTTGGCAAACAACACTTCCTTCTGTGGTCCATTGTAGGTAATGTATAGTAAGGGCGTGCCGATATCGAGCCCACTCGCCTACAACCGGTTCAAGCTGTGAGCATCTCTTAAGTAAGTGTTTTTTAGTTGTCTCTCTTGAAACAGCTACAGGCGGAAGTACCGACTGATAGTGATGACGGACATGTGCACATGCCACAACATTCGTTCGCAAGTAAGAAAAACGATAAAATTGCATTTCATGTACAGTACGCTTTAAGAACATCACGATTTATGTAAAAAAAAAAAAAAAAAAAAATTTTTTCCATGTATTCTTATTAATGATTATAGTATTAATAGTTGTAAATAAATTTTATGAAATCCTTTTATTTGCATGCGTTCTGATTGGACTTTATATTGCACATATACATGTGTGTATCTTGCAATCTGTTCTGTCTACATGCGGCACGTAACGTATAGACAGAACGAAGTTATACCCAGATTCAAATGTTAACGTTTTTTTGAAATCCGCTTGTACCTGTAAAAGGGGGTAGCTGCGCGCAAGTTACGTGCAATTTTTTTAAAACGCAGGTTGCGTTCGCATTGCATTCGATGATGAATCTGACCGCATAAGCCTCTTTTTGCAACTGTGCTCATTTTTTTACAGGAAGAGCGCGGATCGGTGCATAGAGATGGCAGCAGGAGCGCAAAATCTGCCTTGTGACTTCGGTTTTTCCAGATGAAATATTTTGATGAGATTACAGGGGTGGAGCCTCTTTCTCTGCAGGTACCTCCCGCCCAGGGGGGGAGCTGGGGGGGCTGGTACACGGGAGTCAGTTTATTCTTTCAGTGTGACGGCTTGTTACCATGTGATGCAGGTAAGTGCATTTATATATGTCATACTTGCCAACTCTCCTGGAATGTCCGGGAGACTCTTGAAATTCGGGTAGGTCTCCCGGGGTCCCTGGAGAGCAGGCAAATATCCATATGGCATATTGCTCCTCAAAATGACGCGATTCGCAGGGAATCGCATAATTTTGGCCCCGCCCCCGCGACAAAAAGGCATTTTGTCGCGGGGGCGGGCCCAAAATGACGCAAATTACCGCCCCTCCCGCCCTCCAACCACGTCCCTCTGCCTGGGATCTGCCGGGATTGACTTAACAAAGGTCGGTAAGTATGATATACGTACAAAAACCCACGTCATACATACATACATTGAAACTTAAGAACTTACGACATAAAAGGGATAGAACAAGAATTTTTGGTGGCATAAAAATGCACATTTCCAGAAAGACAAACTCCCAAACACAGGCACATATATTCCTGGGAGCAGTTCCCAAAATTGGAGTTTGGATATGTCCGTAGTGTGCAAGCTGGATAAATAAGTGTATTCAACAGACTGTGGTTTTGTGCATTTTCAGAAATGACCTTCGGTATCTCATCAAGGTCACACTTCCATCACTGCGTCACACTGGAGAAGGTCTGGATGTCAGTAAGTAATGATGGCACAGATCCTGTGCACCAGATTCTGCTAGAAACTCCATCCACGGTACAGACACAGATCAGTCATATATATATATATTGTTTAAAATGTAACAACAGTGAACTCTCTCCAAAGACTAATAGCGCCCATCATAGGAATATAGTAACAATGTAACATCACCGCATCTATCTTTATCCGCAGAACAGAACTTCAGGCCATGTGTCTCGTGTTTCAGAAAAACAATTAAGTTACGTAGTTCAGGCAGAGTTCAGTGACAAAGCTCCTTCTATGCAAGTGCTCCATGTGGAAACAAATGTTTGTATTATATAAACCCAAATTATAAGAGTTGCCTTATATAAAGCAATAACATATATATATATATATATATATATATATATATATATATATATATATATATATATATACATTGATGCTCTACACTCACCAAATACACAATTATTGCTGTTCTAAATGCTTTTCTGTATTAAAGTCGGAGTGTTAGTTCCACATGTTACAATATATGTACACACCAAAGTCTTCCCTTCTGGCCAGTCCAAAACTATATATAATCATGGATTCTTTCTGAATTTTAATATGATCAAATGCTATGCTTCTGTCTGGGTGGAAGCTTACCCATACTTGTTGTCAAGACGGCGTCCAGGAGTTGCCTGGGGGAAGGTGAGCGTTTTTGGGGCGGGGCTGTGCAAATTGACAAAGTGGCATTTTACAGCGGGGGTGGGGCCAAATGCTTAGATTCCCTGAGAATGGCAGTATTTTGGCTCTAATTCTGCCCACTTCCTAGTGAAGTGGGCAGATGCGGGAGCGTGCCATACTCTCCAAGGTGTCCTACCCAGAATCTGAAGATTTAACTTCAGATCTGTGATCTTCATCTCTCATAAACATCTGCTGAAAAGATTGTGACCCTGTACACTCTACAGAGCCCTAAAATTGGGGCTGCCTCGCTAAAAGTCTGCCTAGGCACATGCCAACTTTCTGGGTACGCGCAGCGAGATTTCACTCAAGATCCACTACTGTCGTACGTCCCACCGTCTATCAGCCTTTGTACACATTGATTCCAATACAATGAAAAAACAGTAAATGTAAAACTGATATTGTATTTGTGTAACACTGATTACAGGACACAACTTTGTATTTAGAAGTAAGAGATATATATTTTGTTTATGACGCTATCACTTTAAGAGCAATAGAACCCCCTGGAAACACAGCGAATACACTGTATAGTAAGGTGATTTCACAATCGTTCGGCTCTGTCTTATGGATCATTGAGCTATAAAGAATGACACAAGATGAAACACGGATTCAGTGGTTCGCTCTTATCAGATGTGAAGCCGAGCGCAGACTGTGAGTAAGTGTCCAACCTTCTAATTGCTGGAACATTGACTGACGTGGTTTACACACCATAGCTCCTGTCAGTGGCCTCTCCTCTGTCATTGATGAAAAGACCAAAATACAGGATCCTCTCCTTAGCGATCAAAGGAGACATTAGGCAGAATTTTAGTCCTGTTCGGTCTTTAACTTAGGAGAACAGTCATGGATTAGTTGCTATCTCCATATTAGAAGAAACAGACTCGGTGTTCAGGATTTGTCCCCGGAACTTCCTTGTCAATGTGTTTTAATATATTTATAATATTTTGCAACTGCCATTAAAGCCTAATTACAATCCCATGGGGCCCTAGGCTGTAGACTGATTTGGGCCCCCATTTGTCCGTCGTTATAAAAGAAAACTCATAAAAAGGCTTAGAGTGATCTGTGTCCCTCAATGTCCATTGTGCCATAGGCAAGAGCCTAGGTTGCCTAATGGTTGATCCGGCTCCACATTGGGCTCCTGAGCCATCAGTTGAGTTGCCCAGTCCTCCCGGATCCTGTATATGATAAAGTTAGTATTTAAAGCCATTATCACTGTATCATGATTAAGTTTACGGCATTGGGACAAGGGGCGTGACCACATCATTATGGGGGTGTGGCCACATCCCCAGGAGCGTGCCTAGGCTGCCCTCCCTTACAAACACCTTCATTGCCGTGCGCACCAGTGCAGCGCAGCAGCGAACAGATATTATTTGCCAAATTTCCCACCCATGGGACAACGCTGTCCCGATCAGGATGGCACGATGGAGCCCGCAAATGGGAAATGTCCCGCCTAAATCGGGACGGTTGGGAGGTATGGTTTAATATCATGCTGCAGCAGAGCCATAAATTAAAATTTTAGCGTCTAGGCCGAGAAAGAAAAATGTCGCCCACCCCCCAGCCCTCAATTATGACCAAATGTACCTAAAATATTCATAAACTGTGCCCTCCTTCAGCATTGCGCTCTGGGCGGTCACCCCTATCGCACAGCCCTAGTTCCGGCCCTGATGGTGGGTATAGCACTAATGCAGTGAAGTGTCTGATTATGCAGTGAGCTGCAAAGATGTCTAAACCAGTCTACTCACCCCCTCCGGCGAACCTCCTGACCAGTGCCAGGTTGTCAGCCAGACCCCGAGAACCTGGAATGTTGGACTTCTCAAAGAAACCTCAAGATGGATTTATTCAATTACTACTTTCAGTGCTTTGTGTACTGTATTTTTATTTTTTTATTACAGTTTCACTAGTCTAATAAGTCGTGCCACATTGCCCAAGCTCCAGTTGTACGCCCATAACCATGCATTAATTCCTATGGAGGAAAATACGTACCTAAGAGAATCAGCGGAGGTGATATGATCCAAGTTTATCAGTGATCCCTGTGTCTATCAGCGATAACCCTGCGCTGAATGGACAATAAGTTGCCCTGCGATCCGGCGGTTGGATTGTGACACCGATCGGTGGGTGGAATAAGTGACCAGGTGACAAGGAGACAGATTATTTCCTCAGACTGTTCTGATCTATAGAATACAGGAATGTTGCATCTGGTCTGGTGAAATTTCTGAATGGATTGTGATCAGACTGAATGAATGTTTTGGGTCCACACACCCGGCAACAGAAACGCTGTGTTAGCGGTTTTTAGGCATGCGAGGCTGGGATGACCTTCCCAAATTCACCGTATTAAACTGACCGCTGTTCATTTAAAGTTGGAATTAAATCTGAGTCGGATATGGATTTCCATTCCGAAAATGTGTGCGAAAACTGTGTACACAGACGACTGAAAATAATTTTTGGAGCATCGTTGAAACATAATTTGCTGCATCAGCAATTTGACTTGTACGGCTTTTAGGAGGCGTATCTCTTGCGGACGCTGGGGGAATGGTGCAACGGTCTTCCATGATGATGATGATGATCAGTATTATATAGCCCCTTCTGATTGGCTGATTGTGTATCGACCCCTCCAGCACTTAAATCATTAGTAGCTATAATAACATAAAATTGCGTCCATCTGTATATGTAATTGACATCTCCTATTGGACTGCTGCAGGAAAGAAGACTCCCATTTCATGTCTTAATGGAGAAAACAACATATGTTATTTAATTGAATTTATATTTTGCATTTGTGCTTGTATGTAATTACATTTTACATTGAAAATGCAACTTTTCATCGCACTACGGTGCCGCTCCTTTCATGAGACATTTTAATGACTAACGTCTAACTAATTTCTAAGGCAATTTAAGATACCGACGACCAATTACCCACGTTCATAGTCTTTTTTTTTTTTTTCTAATGAAAGAATATTAGCACTTAAAAAAATTCTTTATCTAAGTCAATTTGCTCAGGGAATAACAAGTGAATTAGTAAGACCTTTATTACAGTTCCGGAATGTGAGATGTGTTTATCTCAGCGCTGTTACCCAGTAGCGAGGTCTGTTCGCTTTTCGCCGGTTGCAGCGCAGTGAGGATAGATTAATGGGATTGAGGCGCGAGAGAAGGATGGTAAGTATTTGTGATTGTCTTAAGCTAGGTTCACACTACGCGGTTTTCGTCCAATAATCGGCTCAATCAGCCGACAGACGACCGCTCGTTCAAAAGTCGGGTCAGTGTGTGTAGTGACACGATGGTCGAAAGTCTGCCCAAATGGACGATTGTCGCCTCATTAGGTTGGTCGTACCTTTAAATATTTTCGTTCTAATTTCGTTTCCATTGTGTAGTGTGTATAAGTTTCCGACCCATCCACAACAGTGAGTACGAAATTACAGTCATTGCTCACGACATGGCTGTAAAAAGTCGCTAAAGGGACGTCCGCTCTTCCCTTTATCGTCCTAAACAAGGCTAGTGTGTATGCAGTCCATGGACCCAGCGATTGGACCATCGATCGCATGTAAAATCACTCGGCATAAAAAGTTGGTGGAAAATTCTGTAGTGTGTACCCCCCAGCTTTACTGAACATAACATTTTCTATACTGTGGAGGATAATGGCGGTGAAGCAGAGTGGGATGTACGCTAGTTTGCGTACCGTAACTTGCGTCCGGAAATTGCTCTGCGCCTGCTCAGAAAGTGGGCGCACGCATGCGCCTATGAAGACTTGTTGGATTCTGGTTCATGGAGTTGCGGGACGGGGTAGGGAAGGGGCGTTCTGGCATTGGGCAAGTACACTGAGGTGTAGTTTTACTAAACTTTCGGAAAAGGATAAGTGGAGGAGTTTCCCATAGCAACCAATCAGATTCCAGCTATCAATTATCTAGTACATTCTACAACAGGAAAACTAGAATCTGATTGGTTGCTTTGGGCAACACCTCCACTTTTCCTGTTTAGAAGGATTGATAAATCTGCCCCATAATCTGATGTAAATCGGGGTGGCTTCCTCTGACACGGGCACGGCAGGGAGTGGGTTGGGCACGTGAATTTGCATCGCGTAATTTGTCCTGATTTCCTAATTGGGAATATTATGGGGGGATGTGGAACAGATTTATTTAAAAGACCACTGACTACGGAATATGGATTTCTCTATTTGTGGATCGTTAGGTAAAGACACTTGTGAGGGCGACAGTGAGTTTGTGTGCACACAGCAGACAGACGTGTGTCCTTAAGGGCCCTCTCTGCCGCCCCCCTTCCACATAATTCACTCCTCCAACAACTAAACAAATCTCTGATAAGAAAATACTTCTGTGGGACAGATAGCAGTGTATTGATGCAGAGGGAGAGGAGACCTCTATCTGCCTTGGTAAATGTTATTATAGGAGAATTATGACCCAATAAATTTTAGTTCTTATCTGGAAAGACAACAAAAGCGATGGTGTTATGGTGTCTACTGGTGTCTGCAGCATCTACTGTCAAGGATTAAAAATAGGGTTTGTGCACAAAACACAGATTGTTTCTATAAGTGACTCTGCAGGGTGATGTCTCCTTTAAAAGAGTCTAACTTTGTTTTGTTCTCTCCCTCAGACCACATGACTGAGAACATATTAGTCATACTAAGTCATACAAGCAAACACTTCTCAGCACCTCTGTTATTTAATCTTCTTGTCTGGCAATTCACTCACAATCAATAAAAATTAGTCTTTCTGCCATAAGTAAAAGAATCATAGGGCTTGATTTACTAAACTGCAGGTTTGAAAAAGTGGAGATGTTGCCTATAGCAACCAATCAGATTCTAGCTGTCATTTTGTAGAATGCACTAGATAAATGAAAGCTAGAATCTGATTGGTTGCTATAGGCAACACCTCCACCTTTCCTTTTTAAGAAAGTTTACCCCACAGGGTCAAAATACTAAAACTGTTTTTCATTACAGACGTAGACATCATTAGCCACATTACTGGCTTAAGCGTTCTTTTTGAAATGCGCAATTTTGCATAAAAATTTGGCACAAATTAAGAGCAGGCCGTTCCGCAGCTCTGTGACGCTCTGGTGATACAATCTTCCAGTTCTACTTTTGCTTCACCGTTCCGTGAAATGCCATCCCGCACTGCGTTTGTAGTTTGGCTGAATTTCTAGTCTATGAAGAAAACAATGATGGCGGCCGTTGATTCTCTCAGCTGTGTGGTGTAATTACGTCAGGATTCCACGGAGTGAGACGAACATTCTATAGTTTTCAACATTCCGCTCCACCTCTATGTGTTGCAGACACGATTTGCCCTCTAGATGCTTCCGATTAAATTGTCTGATATGTTTGAACATTCCGCAAATAATGTCAGTGTTAGGGGACGGTTTCCTGGTCACTAATGACCGGCTAATCTAAACGGCTTACGTTGAAGAATGATAAATATGATGCTCTTGAGACAAAATTAGCTGCAAAGTTAAAAAAAAAAAGAAAAAGATCTCGGTGGTAGAAAGGATTGTTTGTCTGATGGAAAAAACAGCCCTGGGCTTCAGTCAAGGGTAACAGAGAAACCCTGTCTGTTCCTCTGCCCTAAAGGTTTGATCTGCCCCAGTAACCTCCATTCAGAGGATACACGGTCCTCCTCCTCCGATGTCTGCAATCCCCACAAATGCCTGGCCTACTTTACAATGATTAAACAACCTAACAAAGCTGGGGGGGGTCCTCTCTCCATGGGAAGTCCCTAATTGATTTTACAGAGGGATCAGCTGGAACATTGAGTGGCAGGATGGAAGATTTTGGTCCTTATCCTCCCCCCAATTTATTATCAAACATCCTTATGGAACAAGCTTGGCTGGCAGCAGTAGCCCTGGGCTCCATAGAGCTTTGCAGAAAGCATTTTGTACGCAATGTGGGGATTCTGAGGAGCGGGACAAGGGGCTTGGAAAACTGTCAAGACTGGCAACATGACTTTCTCGGAGCTATAAGCTTGTTGCAGTATAAATCAAACCTGTCTTTTTTTTCGGTGACTCCATGTTACAAGTAGTTACAACAATATACTATCTATAGAGTATGCCCAGAATCAACTTAAATCATTAAAAGAAGTCGACCTAAAGTTTTCTGTCCTAAAAAACCTTTCATAATCTTCAATTACTTTCCTCCCCATCTAATGTCTGCTAACTTACTGCTAGTTTTAATATCATCACTATAAAAATAGTAGTCGTTTTGTTTTTAGATGTTATCGCTAAATATGATTTTACAGTCATTCTTTGTCAATATGGCTGAAAATTCTTTTTTTTTTTTTTTTAACATGATTGTATCTCCCAACTGAAAAGGTTTGTGAACGAAGAATTAAAGAAGAAAGATCTAAGCGAAAGGTGACTGCTGAATTCAAGATCTTTTCCTCTTAAGTGGATTTTCCAGTTAAAAAAAAATAAAAAATTATTTTTTTAATCATATTGTAGCACAAATATACATGATATTTTTTAGAGAATACGGCTTTGAATGTTTAAAGGATAAATGCGCTAAAACTCAAAAAGGCAGCATTGGTGTATTAACGTACATAGCGCCCCGATGCCAACTAATAGCTCCGCCCTGACTCCTCCCTCAGACCCCCCCAAAGTGGCAGAGAGGACAGGATGGAGATGCGCTCCTCTTTTCTTCATATCTGCTTTCATACGTAGAACCCTATGGGTTAAATGTACCAAGCTGAGAGTTTTCCAGTGGGTTTGAAAAGTGGAGATGTTGCCTATAGCAACCAATCAGATTCTAGCTATCATTTTGTCGAATGTACTAAATAAATTATAGCTAGAATCTGATTGGTTTTTGAAACCCGCCGGAAAACTCTCAGCTTGATACATTTTCCCTTATGTGTTGACTAAAGTAGAAACAAAACTTTAAAACTTAGTTTTAATTGCAGTTATCCTTAAATAAATATTTACAAGAATAAACTTCATGTTTGTTTTAATCCTTTATATGTCAACATAATTCTTCACTTGTTATTTTATTCTGTTTGCTGAAACGTGAGATATAAACATAAGGAACAATGACTTTTACTTGTGGCTCAGTGGTTTCTAAATGGGGTTTATTAGGCTGAGTACACACTACAGGGTTTCCAGCTGCTTATCGGGCCAAACACACGTTAAACGACCGTTCAGCCCGATATCGCATTAGTGTGTAAGGTCCAACAATGAACGATTATCGTTCCAAAGCTCATGGTATCATTTCATTTGATTTTTAAACTGAACTAAAAATCTCGTTTAACGATGGAACGATGTCGTTCCAATCCTGCAGTGTGTAAGCACTCAGCAGTGTCCATAGATCTCTATGGAGTGTGCAGAGTCACCATCTTTTCAGCTGATGGTTATGACAGATGAAGAGCACATATCTGAAGGTGAATCGTGTAAAACGTGTGTAGTGCATACACATGGATCGGCTGATGGTAAAATCGTTAGCGATATCGTATCGGGAGAAATTTTCTGTAGTGTGTACCCAGCCTAAGATTTGTTTACAAAGCTGCTAATCTGTGATCCAACAGAACAAGTGAGGTCTTAGGACCAGCACCGTAGTCTGTGTGTCTGTCTGTGTATGTTAGAGAATTGAGACTCTAAACTTCAATGGGGCAGGGACTGATGTGAGTGAGTTCTCTGTACAGCGCTGTGGAATCAGTGGCGCTATATAAATAAATGGTGATGATGATTATGATAGGACCACTTCTGTCTGATTCTGCCCACATGTATGGGATGCACCCGGTATACCCTGTACGGTGACTGTGGGGCAGGAATGTTTTCATGGGTAGAGTGGGGCATTTTCTGCTTAATGTGTGCTGGGCACAGAAATGCACTTTATATTGAACCCACAGATTTTGTGTTGGCGGTATGAGATATTTAGATGAGCTTCTGCGGGTGGAGATTGCACATTTTTAGGGTGTTTCTGGAATTATGGGTAACCACTGGGCATTTGCCAATACCTCTTATGGGATCTATATGGCCAAGAACAATTTTTCCAATGAAATAAAACTATTATAAAGTGCAAACGTGATACATGAAACAAATATAACCTGATATATATTTAAGTTATATTTGAACTGTATTTTTAGGGGAAACAGAAAAAGTTGAAATTAATGAAGAGAGTAGTCTTAAAGAGCTCGTAGACATGACTATCCCTATTGTGCTTTGCTTGGCTGCCCGCTTCCGACAGCGAGTGGCAGATCTGTACTGTGCTGGGCATCAACGTGGAGTATTACAAATAATAACAATACTAATAATATTAATAATAATAATTAAAAAGTAATGATAGCAATAATATATGTCTGAGCATTTTGCTCTCTGCTCCTATCCTGGTTTGTTACAGAGGGCTAGATTTACTAAAATGCAGGTTTGGAAAAGTGGAGATGTTGCCTATAGCAACCAATCAGATTCTAGCTTTCAATTATCTAGTGCATTCTACAAAATGACAGCTAGACTCTGATTGGTTGCTATAGGCTACATCTCCACTTTTTCAAACCCGCAGTTTAGTAAATATACCCCAAAGTGTTTAATCCAAATGAAAATATTTAGTTAAGCTGTAATTCTATTCTATACAAAAAGCAACAAAAAAATCAATCCTTTGGATTTTCACGTATGAACAGCATTAATATAAGTGGTTCTGCGTAGAACGGAATGATACTATTGTTTGGCTGCGATGTGACTTTTATCCCTCGACCTGCTGAGGGCATATTATAAAGGAGTGTTGGCCCGGCCAAGACATAATACATCAAACTATTATAAGATCTGATCGTCGTTGGTTCATGAAGCGAATAAATTCCAATGTTTCTGCCGAGGCTCCGGCGTCGACAGACTGTTCTGGAGAATAACTTATGTTAAGACTACGGCTGGATAATAACATTTATCTCTTGCTACAAAGCAGCAGAGTATTTTTGTGGCAACACAACATGTTTCATTCTTGCGTATCCAACAGCGAATGAGAACTCGGAAAATCTGCACAAGAACAATGTTGCTTAACTTAAACCTGGAAATAAGACATCAATAAGCTGTTACATGTCTGTAGAAATGCATAGTTGATATAGTTGGTAATTGCAATGCATATAGGGCTCCCTGTGTCCCTGTTTTCCAAGAATAGTCCCTTTTTTTCCACCCACAATCTTTACCTCTTTCCCATCATTTAAACTCCTGATGAAGCCGAATTAACACAGCCGGAGTCGGACTAGGTTCCTGTACAATATTTGGGACCTGAAAGGAACTAAGCAAATTTTAGCTCCATGAATATACACGGAGCTACACAGAATTCTGATACAGTGTTTTGTAGTCACGTTCCTCCACTGTAATATATTGGTATCTGTAAGGGCTGGTGGTCCCTCGCAGGGGGTGGTAGAGTCGGCATCTGCATTTGTGAGCCACGCCCATATTTAGGAGAATGCAGCCTATCAATGCACCTGGAATGCGTGACATCATAGAGACACTTCATGGGGGCAGCCATTTTGTGGGTTGAACCAATATTCGTCAGAGCGCAGGTAATTAATTCACTTGCAATGACTAGAGTAGCTGGAATAATTCAAATTGGTTAAAAAAATCTATTCAAATTTACCGAATCGGGGACGCAAACTTGTTCGCAGTTCGTTGATGATTTTTGAGGCAGTTCAATCCGATTACTGGGATCTAAGTTTCTAATTTGTGGTTTTAGGTTCGAATTTGCAGTTTAAAAACTAAAGCTGGTAAAATAAACTATAAACTGTTGCCTGTCCGAGATCCAATGGCGACATCCGCTAGCGAATTTTTTTTACTTGTTTTTTTTTTTTATTATTAAATTAGAACGACGCATTACTGTGTCTGAGTTCAAAGTTCGAGTTCAAATACTGGGCCTGATTCATGTTCGAACGTAATTTGGATGTAAGTTGCTTTTTAAAAAAAGAGCAAGGAACTTGTGCGTATTTCCAACCGTGTTAAATTCCAAACTTATCTCAGGATGTTTTCCAATTGAGTACGATGCTGCCTAAATGTTACTTGCCTTGTTTATATCTCCTGCATTGGACAAATTACCGCATTAAACCGCAGTTCCCATAATACTTAATGAGGACTACGGTCTGGGCGATTTTATCAAGCTCCAAAAAGCCTAGCTTGTCAGAGTTTGCCCCAGTGCTTAACACCATTTGGGGGTTATATTTACTAATAAACTGTGGGTTTGAAAAAGTGGAGATGTTGCCTATAGCAACCAATCAGATTCTAGCTGTCCCTTTTCTAGACTGTACTAAATAAATGATAACTAGAATCTGATTGGTTGCTATAGGCAACATCTTCACTTTTTCAAACAGTTTAGTAAATATAACCCCCGGTCAGAACACGAAGTCTTCTTTAAAAAAATAAGTAATCACCAGCACATCCTCCTATATGGTGTCCCAACATGACTTGTATATTAAATTGAGCTGAAAACTCGTCTGTCAACAGGGCAAAGATCCGTTAATTATTAAACGTAACCCATAGGCTACATCAAGATTATTTTAATGCGTACTGTACATTCAATGCGATTTTAAAGTCTATCTTCCTTGCGTACACATGTGCTATCTAGTGGCACACATGTGTAGTTTATAATACAAATAATATGAAGTCAGTCATCACTATCAGTTGACACGTACACCTGCCCTGTAGCTGGTACAAGTGATATGGCAGAAACCAGGCGTATTTACGAGAACCCCCAGAGTCGAATCTGCTGCATTTGCGTCAGAACGTCCTCCGAGCGCCATTACTGTAAATTGTTATGTTAGTCCGTCCCTTCCCTCTCTCTCGTTCCACCTCTCGAGTCATAGGCAGCAGTAAGTTTAATTTGTGTTCACACATGAATTGCGTTCATTGGTGTAAGGTCCATCTTGTGGGGTCATGGGACAATTCCCGACCATGGCCTTATCTGTGTGGAGTTTGTATGTTCTCCCCGTGTTTGCGTGGGTTTCCTCCAGGTGCTCCGGTTTCCTCCCACAATCCAAAAACATACTGGTAGGTTAATTGGCTGCTATCAAATTGACCCTAGTCTCTCTCTGTCTGTCTGTGTGTATGTTAGGGAATTTAGACTGTAAGCTCCAATGGGGGCAGGGACTGATGTGAGTGAGTTCTCTGTACAGCGCTGCGGAATCAGTGGCGCTATATAAATAAATAGATGACAGTGATGATGATCTCTGAACATCCGCCGAGCTATTTCAGGCAAGATACGGCGAGCAAACTGACCGAACATGAGCCAGGCCCACTATGCATAAAGTAGGTATTGGGGCTCAAGCATTAATACCTTGCACGTATTTATCTAGATTTTTTTTTTTTCATTTTTTTAATGTCATTTTGATGAGAATTTGTTGGCGTGTTTCCCAACTTTAGATACGATTGGACCAACCAGTCTGGGATCCACTAAGCAACACATTGGATTATCTCTATCGGTCTCGTGACACAAAACAGCTCCAGGCTGCGATTTATAACGCGGCGTGGAATTCCCTGGACACTACTCGATCCTGCGTGGCAGAGGGGGGGTTAATCAGTCGCTCTGGCCAAAGCATCGCTGTTTAACGGAGAATTCTGGCAGAGGGAATAAACCGAGCTGGTTCCTGCGGGCTCCTTTTGCTCAGGCCACCTCGGAGTCCTTGTTTGTGAAACCCTTGAGAGTGTTTAGAAAATGGCTTTGGGTCGACATTCCAGATGAAAGTTGAAGTAACCATAGTAACGAGGGAAGAAAAATAAAAGTGTAAGGGGGGGAGAGTTTGGCAGGGCACAAAAAAAACACTTGCCCTTTCTCGCTGATGCCGACAGACAGGGGAGATCTGTGTTTTGTGCCGTATTCAAATGATCTTTGCAAACAGACGGGTTTTTGCAGTTTAATCAGAGGAAAATGCACCATACTATATTATATAAATTAGCGTTGTAATACATATAATGCTGACATTAGCCCATTAATGTCAAAAGCAGGCGTGCATCGTTTGTATCTCTAGAACATTATTCAATATTCAGAAGGGGTATGCAAATTTATTAATGCCTAAGGGGATGACTATTAGGGCTCGGACGACAGCTGACAAAATGTTCAACAGCACATATTTATCAAACAGTATCTAGATGGCTAGATATCCACCTGCATATATAGGCACACATCTAAGTTATATACACACACATACCTAAATTATATACATGTGTTTTAGATGTATATATATTATACCTGTCTGTGCCTTGAAAAAATAACCAACAATATATTGTTGCTGCAGAACCCGAGTTTGAAATAAATGGAAGTAGGATTTTTTTGGGCACTAAGCCACAAAATATCGACGGCAAATCAAAATAAACATCCCAAAGCCTTTCCCCAAATTTTTTTTTCGAAAAATGAAAAACAGATGTGTTTCAATGAAAGAAAAAAATAGGCATTGCAAGTCCACATTTGCCCAGGTGGAATGGTTTATCTTAAAGGCCACCATTTGTCCATTGACCTGACCTACGTAAGGAATTAGTTGGTCACCTGTTGTCAGTTCTCTTGTAAATGTAAATGTTCCTCGCACTGGCAGGTCCTACAGCTGGGTAGGGACTTTGCATAAATTTTTTTTGGGGAAGACCATTATTAAGATATTGAACCTTCCTTGGTGTTCAGTCAACGGTACAGGAGTGGAAGGAGTATGGATCTAACGCCACACTGCCTTAGACTAGGTACACGCTGGAGGTTTTTCAGCCAATTATCGGGTCAATCACCCGATAATCGAGCGCTCGGCCACACAGTGATCCAATTCTAATATTTAATTTTTTTCATTTCTATTCATTTGAAGTTTGCTATCACCTTTCTTTTTTTGGGGGGTGAGGGGGGTCACTGTGTGAAGAGGAATCTGACAAATAAAAATGTCAGGTTGCGAAAAATAAGGGATGGGATTGATGTCATTGATGAGTAGAATGTTCTAAGTACAATATGCTGATCAATGCTGGGTATAATGTGCTGGACATTGACAAGTAGAATGTTCTAAGTACAATATGCTGATCAATGCTGGGTATAATGTGCTGGACATTGATGAGTAGCATGTTCTAAGTACAATATGCTGATCAATGCTGGGTATAATGTGCTGGACATTGACAAGTAGAATGTTCTAAGTACAATATGCTGATCAATGCTGGGTATAATGTGCTGGACATTGATGAGTAGCATGTTCTAAGTACAATATGCTGATCAATGCTCGGTATAATGTGCTGGACATTGATGAGTAGCATGTTCTAAGTACAATATGCTGATCAATGCTGGGTATAATGTGCTGGACATTGATGAGTAGCATGTTCTAAGTACAATATGCTGATCAATGCTGGGTATAATGTGCTGGACATTGATGAGTAGCATGTTCTAAGTACAATATGCTGACCAGTATTGGGTATAACATTCTGGACATTGATGAGTAGAATGTTCTAAGTACAATATGCTGATCAATGCTGGGCATAATGTGCTGGACATTGATGAGTAGAATGTTCTAAGTACAATATGATGATCATTGCTGGGTATAATGTGCTGGACATTGATGAGTTGAATGTTCTAAGTACAATATGCTGATCAATGCTGGGTATAATGTGCTGGACATTGATGAGTAGAATGTTCTAAGTACAATATGCTGACCAGTGTTGGGTATAACATGCTGGACATTGATGAGTAGAATGTTCTAAGTACAATATGCTGATCAATGCTGGGTATAATGTGATGGACATTGATGATAGAATGTTCTAAGTACAATATGCTGATCAATGCTGGGTATAATGTGCTGGACATTGACAAGTAGAATGTTCTAAGTACAATATGCTGATCAATGCTGGGTATAATGTGCTGGACATTGATGAGTAGCATGTTCTAAGTACAATATGCTGATCAATGCTAGGTATAATGTGCTGGACATTGATGAGTAGCATGTTCTAAGTACAATATGCTGATCAATGCTGGGTATAATGTGCTGGACATTGACAAGTAGAATGTTCTAAGTACAATATGCTGATCAATGCTCGGTATAATGTGCTGGACATTGATGAGTAGCATGTTCTAAGTACAATATGCTGATCAATGCTGGGTATAATGTGCTGGACATTGATGAGTAGCATGTTCTAAGTACAATATGCTGATCAATGCTGGGTATAATGTGCTGGACATTGATGAGTAGCATGTTCTAAGTACAATATGCTGACCAGTATTGGGTATAACATTCTGGACATTGATGAGTAGAATGTTCTAAGTACAATATGCTGATCAATGCTGGGCATAATGTGCTGGACATTGATGAGAAGAATGTTCTAAGTACAATATGATGATCATTGCTGGGTATAATGTGCTGGACATTGATGAGTTGAATGTTCTAAGTACAATATGCTGATCAATGCTGGGTATAATGTGCTGGACATTGATGAGTAGAATGTTCTAAGTACAATATGCTGACCAGTGTTGGGTATAACATGCTGGACATTGATGAGTAGAATGTTCTAAGTACAATATGCTGATCAATGCTGGGTATAATGTGATGGACATTGATGATAGAATGTTCTAAGTACAATATGATGATCATTGCTGGGTATAATGTGCTGGACATTGATGAGTAGAATGTTCTAAGTACAATATGCTTATCAATGCTGGGTATAATGTGATGGACATTGATGAGTAGAATGTCCTAAGTACAATATGCTTATCAATGCTGGGTATAATGTGATGGACATTGATGAGTAGAATGTCCTAAGTACAATATGCTGGTCAATGCTGGGTATAATGTGCTGGACATTGATGAGTAGAATGTTCTAAGTACTATATGCTGATCAATGCTGGGTATAATGTGCTGGACATTGATGAGTAGAATGTTCTAAGTACAATATGCTGATCAATGCTGGGTATAATGTGCTGGACATTGATGAGTAGAATGTTCTAAGTACAATATGCTGATCAATGCTGGGTATAATGTGATGGACATTGATGAGTAGAATGTCCTAAGTACAATATGCTTATCAATGCTGGGTATAATGTGATGGACATTGATGAGTAGAATATCCTAAGTACAATATGCTGGTCAATGCTGGGTATAATGTGCTGGACATTGATGAGTAGAATGTTCTAAGTACTATATGCTGATCAATGCTGGGTATAATGTGCTGGACATTGATGAGTAGAATGTTCTAAGTACTATATGCTGATCAATGCTGGGTATAATGTGCTGGACATTGATGAGTAGAATGTTCTAAGTACAATATGCTGATCAATGCTGGGTATAATGTGCTGGACATTGATGAGTAGAATGTTCTAAGTACAATATGCTGACCAGTGTTGGGTATAACATGCTGGACATTGATGAGTAGAATGTTCTAAGTACAATATGCTGATCAATGCTGGGTATAATGTGATGGACATTGATGATAGAATGTTCTAAGTACAATATGATGATCGTTGCTGGGTATAATGTGCTGGACATTGATGAGTAGAATGTTCTAAGTACAATATGCTTATCAATGCTGGGTATAATGTGATGGACATTGATGAGTAGAATGTCCTAAGTACAATATGCTTATCAATGCTGGGTATAATGTGATGGACATTGATGAGTAGAATGTCCTAAGTACAATATGCTGGTCAATGCTGGGTATAATGTGCTGGACATTGATGAGTAGAATGTTCTAAGTACTATATGCTGATCAATGCTGGGTATAATGTGCTGGACATTGATGAGTAGAATGTTCTAAGTACAATATGCTGATCAATGCTGGGTATAATGTGCTGGACATTGATGAGTAGAATGTTCTAAGTACAATATGCTGATCAATGCTGGGTATAATGTGATGGACATTGATGAGTAGAATGTCCTAAGTACAATATGCTTATCAATGCTGGGTATAATGTGATGGACATTGATGAGTAGAATATCCTAAGTACAATATGCTGGTCAATGCTGGGTATAATGTGCTGGACATTGATGAGTAGAATGTTCTAAGTACTATATGCTGATCAATGCTGGGTATAATGTGCTGGACATTGATGAGTAGAATGTTCTAAGTACTATATGCTGATCAATGCTGGGTATAATGTGCTGGACATTGATGAGTAGAATGTTCTAAGTACAATATGCTGATCAATGCTGGGTATAATGTGCTGGACATTGATGAGTAGAATGTTCTAAGTACAATATGCTGATCAATGCTGGGTATAATGTGATGGACATTGATGAGTAGAATGTCCTAAGTACAATATGCTTATCAATGCTGGGTATAATGTGATGGACATTGATGAGTAGAATGTCCTAAGTACAATATGCTGGTCAATGCTGGGTATAATGTGCTGGACATTGATGAGTAGAATGTTCTAAGTACTATATGCTGATCAATGCTGGGTATAATGTGCTGGACATTGATGAGTAGAATGTTCTAAGTACAATATGCTGATCAATGCTGGGTATAATGTGCTGGACATTGATGAGTAGAATGTTCTAAGTACAATATGCTGATCAATGCTGGGTATAATGTGCTAGTTACTGCTGGGCACAATGTCCTGGTGGCATGGTTTTGCCAAAACATTCCATTGTCTGTGGGGGCAACTGAAATGGTACATAAAGGGGGTTCTCTATTCCAACTAGTAATTGCCCCCCTAACCGATATATGTCACCCCTCACAGATGTCGCCGTCTTTACGTTATTCCCATACAAATGTTTGCATTAGGACATATTTTTGCACATTGAAAATTGACTGGAAATTACACTTTCTCTCTGGGAAACGGCATAACAGAGGGACACGATTTTTGTTTGAAATAAATGCATAGTGTACAAGACGCTCTATAATAAATAATTATGCAAGGCAGTAACCCACAACACTGTGACATATTCTCCTTAAAATTAAAATGAAGCTGAACGTTAGCCATGGTAGTGTAATGGTTCCACGGTATGCTGGTAGAAAACACGGGTCTTCCCTATGATTCGGAATGATTGGTGAAGAGTTGCACAAACGACAGATGACAAGGGCTGCAATTTTAGGAACTGAAACACTAGTGACGCCCTGGCTGGCAGTCAGTGGAACCGTGACAGACCGGGTGACAGACAGACTTGGTTATGGTGACAATGAGAACCAGACAAATGAAGGGCAGCCTAATTGATTGAGGGGCATTGCGACAGATTGAGTACTGAAGAAAACCGTCTGTGACAAACCGAGGGACAGTGAGAGAAACTGAGGGACGTCTGTACGAGGTGCACAGCTGAAAAGTGTGACATTAGTGTAAAAGTTGCAAGAGACATTTATCCAAACACCGTGCATGAAAGATTACTGTGTCACTAATAGCCAAGTCCTCACAAATTGAATGGTGCATATTGTCAGACATCTGCTCTCTATAAAAAATCCATTGACTTGGATTTTATGCTGGAGCAGCTAGTTGCACTGAACACCATGCCAACTTATCAATCACACACTTTTTCAATTTACACACAATACAGCTAATTGTTTTTGCTGTTCTTTATTCATAAGATTTTTCAGTTGTCTGCGAAATATTTTCAATCTCTGGCCCTTATGCCCCAATTTAGGAACAATATGCATTGTGATAGGCTGTGCGGCAAGATGTGCGACAGGTGGCAAGTGTGCTAATGCTCTATCCTCACACACTGCAATGACGATCTCACACAGCATAACACGATTATCCAGTAGGCTGACAAGGCTGCAGACTAGGGTGTGAGGCTTTTGGGGGGCACAGCATTTTGAGGGGGGGGGGTGAAAAATTGTGATAGGGAGAGGCATAAACTGAAATTAATTTTAAAATATAAGAGAATAGTTGTTCTCCAAAGTAAAAAGGAGGCATGAAAGAAAAATGTAGTAAGGTTTTAATCTTGACCTATTACCATGGTAAAGGCTGAAGACAATGAGTCATCCTTA
This sequence comes from Mixophyes fleayi, assembly GCF_038048845.1. Classification (NCBI taxonomy): domain Eukaryota; kingdom Metazoa; phylum Chordata; class Amphibia; order Anura; family Limnodynastidae; genus Mixophyes; species Mixophyes fleayi. The sequence continues at coordinate 33,461,838 of NC_134411.1, forward strand.
GGTGGGCGCTTCAGGATAGTCGAGTAGGAGAGACAGTAATGGCGACAGGCACCGGCGTGACAGCCCCTCCCCCTTCACATCCTCACCATCAGTAGCGCTAGTTCACGCCTCCGGTCTGTTATACAGTTCTGATTTTAATGAAAACTAAATGGGGCATATTCAACTAGGTCCGGAGATCGCGGATACAGCCAGATACTATGAGTTACCGCAATAGCGCGGATTTCCCTTCATCCCCCAATAGGGATGCAAAGGGAAATCCGCGTTGTTGCGGTACCGTATCAGGGGCAAACGCAGGATTAGTAGAGGGGGGGTTTCCACACCACGCCACCAGTGGGCGTGACCAGCATGCATGGGGGCGTGGCTATAATATTAGACAGTGCTTGGCTGCTCTCCAACTCTTCCTATCCCTATAATATACATGGGCAATGCTGCGTGCACTACTGTTAGGTGCACACAGCTCTCCCTTTTCAAGCACAGTCATGTGAAGCGGGAGCAGGGTCCAGTCACCTCAATTATACAGGGCCCCAGGCTTGGAGGGGGGTTTCCGGGCACTAGAAAAACCCGGGCTCGGTTTGCCTATGCGTATTACTTTATGTAATGTGTAGCCGCCGTGTAAACGTGATTTTATTAAAAGGAAGCTGATTAAATGATTGTCTTGTACCCTATGTGGCCAGTTAAAGGCATATTATACAACAACTAAGTCACAATGAAAAGCCCTATTATACTAATAAGGGGATCTGTGATAGACTAAATAACAATACGGTCACTGTTACAGGATGTGACTTTGAGGGTCTCTTGTCCTAGCTTGAGCGACAATAAGAGGCATTATGAAAAGAAATGAACATTGAAATGAATGTTCGCTCTTGTTGGACTTAAGGTAATTCAGGGTAATTCACATAATGAATTGTAGGAGGTCCACTCTTGTGAGGAACAAAATAAAACTATCCCAGTACACTGACACTGATAACGTTATATTTAATTTAACACTGTACAGTCCTGTTCCTTGCACCTTAATAGAACTGTAAACCCAGAAATACTGATTTTTCTTCTTTAATTTCTTTATTTCTACAACACACAGGTCATTCATTAGACAAGGCTTTGTAACTACATTTTTAACGACATCCTATAGCATTTAATGGAAAATTGCCAGTAACACTATTTGATGAGTTTACAACCCTGAACAAACATGGAGTGTGACTACTGCCATGTTGCCTTAGCAATATATAACATTTCTATACACGCTGCCCTTGGCTGGTGGATTTGTTACAAATCAAGCTAAAGGTCTTTGTGTGACAGATCCTATATAGAAACTGCCCATTAGAGATTTCCAACAATTTCTTAAAAAATTGAGTTTATTTTTTTATTCTATATTGAACATTTTCTGTGCATGTGTCCATAATAATTATAATAATAATCCCCCTGTACTAGGAGACAGTATAGGGCAGAGCTGGTAGTATGAATGAGCTATGCTAGGCAGGCTGTGCACTGTACAGGGGGCGGGGTCAAGTGTCCGGTTACTCCTCCCCCTCCTCTCTTGCTAATGCTCCAGCTGGAGAGAGACAAGCAGACTGCAGTGTAACACTGCCTGACACACTGCATTGTACTGGATCCCCCTGACTGCACTGGATGAGACAGAGAGACAGTCTGACACTGCAGAGACATCCCTGAGAGTTGCACTCACTTGCATACTTGCATTTGCTGGGTGATTGGCAGCATGTGACGGGCACCCAGACAGCCCCCCCTCCAAACTGCACCCTTAACCGAGGATCCTGAGAGCATTCTCCCCCTATCCCAGAACTATAACCACTGTACAGCATCACACACCTCAGTATAACTCAAGAGATCCTTAATAACCAACACTGGACTAACTCCTAGATTGGGCTAATCAGCTCCCCCCCTCCTCCGCCCAACAACTCCTGAAGTGGGCTAATTACGGAACAGTTTGGCTTAGTTGATACACTTGAATCTCCTTAACAGTTTAGAGGTAAGTGTGAAGTTTATATGTTTATTGCTGTAATGTGGATGATGAATATATGACTGTAACCTAGTACATATGACACTTGTAGGATACTGTGCTTGGGGATTAATACTCCAATCCCTGTGTTGCAATTATCTCTGACTATTTAAACTTGTGTAGACTCATTTTATAGTTACAAGCAGCTTGACTTCTGGAAAACGCATCCGTTCTCAGATATACTATATCATGCAGAGTTATGATTGACAGGTGTGTCTTCCAAGAGGTTCTGCGGCAGTACAGGCGAATTAGATGGATAGGTGCCCTCCCACAGTGGCCAAGTGAATCCCTTCTTTGTATCCTCCCCCCACCCCCAATACTGTGCTATTTACAAAGCAGATTGTGTATTGACAACTATACACAGTGTTTACACTGATGTTACACACGTGTGCACAGTGACACTACTGAACATGTGTTTGAGAAGACCATATATCTTTCATTCTGCACACTGAGCTGAAGAGCTCACAATCTACTCTAGCATAGACTTTTGCTCTGCATTGGTTTTGATTATTAATTTTGCCAAACATCAGTTGGCGACTGGATTTTAGAGAGGCAAAATATTGTTAAATTCCATTTGGAAAGTGCTGCCTTGTTAATATAACTCCTTTGCCAGCCTAACTTGTTAATAACAAAGTTACATTTTGTTTATCATTGTCAAAGCGCGTTTGGGAAACGCACATGAAACACTTTGTTGTGCGTCTAATCATACAGGAGGCATTAGAGTGAGGGACAGTAAAATCTGATCAAATCCCTTATGTCATGCAGGGTATACATCTGTATTGAGGTGTGTCATGCCCTTAAACTTCAATGGTTACACGCTGTGTGTGAAGTTCAGCGAGGTCCTGCTTTAAAACCCCTTGTATGGTAAAGTTATACATGATAAAAGACGTGTGTTAGGGGGGGAGGGCAGGGGAACCAGCTGGGGATATCACACCGATAGCCCCCTGTAAGTCAGGACCTTGCTATTGTTTTGATAACAATGTTAGATAATTGCATAAGATGACTGCAAATTGTTCCATGTCTATGTCTCTGTCTGGCAGACCGTGTTATCTGTAGAGATATGGGCATTTACCACATAGAACTGTGTGATAGGATGTTTGCACAAAATACTTTGGATTCTTATGCTCCAGCAGTGAATTTTCAACAGGTTTTTTTTTTGGTTTTTTTTGCAAGCAAAAACTAAAATGTTGAATGTTTTTATCACAGAAAGGGAAAGACACAATTGTTCAATTGTTACCTGGATAAATGATGAAATCAGTTATTTTCTTTCTTTTTGTTGAAAAGAATAACACTTGTTCTGTTGTTGCTTTTTAAACAGTATTTATGTAACTTTTTTGCACTTGTCTTGTAAACAAAATAAGTCTTCTGAGAATGTGCTTTTATTTTGTATCATAATAATGTAAGTCATGTGACTTTTTTATATTCCTTTATTGATTTTTTTTTATTTACCCCCCAGATTCTGAAAACCATACAAAAAGGGTCACTTTATTGTAATATATCAAAAGTAATGCACTGACTGTAATTATGTTGCCCAAAAAAACACCTTGTGCTAGATTTACTAAACTGCGGGTTTGAAAAAGTGGAGATGTTGCCTATAGCAACCAATCAGATTCTAGTTCTCATTTATTTAGTACATTCTACAAAATGACAGCTAGAATCTGATTGGTTGCTATAGGCAACATCTCCACTTTTTCAAACCCGCAGTTTAGTAAATATACCCTCTTGAGTTGCAGTTTGGTGCTAGAACAAGTGTTTTAATGGTGCTGGTTTTTCTATGTTGTGCCTTTATTGTTGCGCTGTTGCCTGTCAATAAGCCCCACCCCTATTAGTTAAGCCCTGCCCCATTTTCCACACCAGGTCACAGAGGGTGGAGGAAATTAATAAACGTTTTATAAGTATGGTCTGTTGCAAACAACTTTTATAATTACCCTCTATAGTGTGGAGTATTTATAAGCCTGATGTACTATATAGTACTGTTACTTTAAATATTTGACAGCGTCTGTTCATACAGACTTGGCGTGTGGACATGGAAGCTGATGAGTCTGGTAGTTATTATTCTGTTGTTGTATTAAACCTTATGTAAAGTGTTCTGTTTATACCGACTGTTTGAGTGTCTATTCTAAGCCTGGTCGGCTACTACCAACAATCTGCGGCGTCTGTCGCCAATTTCACGGTAATGGTGGTTATGGCCACTCTGACCACATTTTGCTTGTGAGTAACGATTGTTTTGAAGCTTAAAAACAACGTCGACGTTCGTTTATTATGCAATTTTTGTTGATCACCGCAGTCGTATCAATGTGCTTGGCCAGGTTTAGGGGCATATTTATTAATCAACGGGGTTGTGCCCTGTTATCATCAGTCAATGCAAGGATGTGGCACTCCAGGTGTTGTGAAACTACAAGTCCCAGCATACCCTTCCAGCAATAAGCTGCTATATATATATTGGCAAAGCATGCTGGGGCTTGTAGTTTCACAACACCTGGAGTGTGTCACAGGTTAGCCAAGCCTGGGATAGGAGGTTGTCCCGGAGATTACTTTACTTACCTTTAAAACTTCGGTTACTATGGCAAAGCCACTTTTGAGAAAGTAACCTGAGGGGAGAGCTGGTAAACTATGGTGAGGGATCCGTGGATCCTTCTACCGCAATGCTCTCCGCATAGGCTTCAATGGCTAACGCCATCTGAAGATGGCGTTGGCCATTGGGCACAAGTTACGAAAATCTTTGATTTTCGGAACTTGGTAAGTCAGGCAACATCACTGTCCACATAGAAACTTTTGGGAACTGCTTTTCCATACAATGACAGTGGGACCTATAGTTATAAAAAAACTTCATTACTTAACATAAGCAAACCGAGGGGGGGTTTCCTAGTGCCTAGAAACCCCACTCCACTGTATAATTGAGGTGACTGGACCCTGCTTACACTTCATACGGCTCTGCTTGCACCTAACAGTAGTGCACGCAGCATTGCCCATGTATATTATGGGGAAAGGAAGAGTTGGAGAGCAGCCAAGCACTGTCTAAAATTATAGCCACGCCCCATTGCATGCTGGTCACACCCACTGGCAGCATGGTGTGGAAACCCCCCTCTACAAATCCTGCGTTTGCCCCTGCTTAATAATGCAGATATCCCCCTGACATTTTTGGGAAGGGACTTTCAGCTCAAAGGATCTTGATAAATAGTCCCCACCCCCAGCCTTGACCCACATGTACTAAAATCTTATGCATACTAGTAGGTTAATTGGCAGCTATCAAATTTGACCCTAGTCTCTCTCTCTGTCTCTGTGTATGTTAGGGAATGTAAGCCCCAATGGGACAGGGACTGATGTGAGTGAGTACTCTGTACAGCGCTGCGGAATTAGTGGCGCTATATAAATAAATGATGATGGTTCTGATACTGATTTCTAGGCTAACATGGCTTAAAAATAAAAGGATTGTGAGGGGCTCTCTTTTGACTTTTTAAGATGAGTTAATTTGAGCTCAGATGGACATTTTGTGTATAAATATTTCTGTTTTAGCCAATGATTGTTTGGTTTGTTAAAGGATTGTTCTCCAATTGAAACGTTATTATAGTGCAAACATAATTTTTCTATAGTGTATATACATCATTCTCCCCAGAGTCATCTATAGGCTGTGATACTAACCTCTGTTGCTGCAGTGCCCCTGCTGGACAAAATGATATATTAAGCCGCATTGAGAGGTATTTTAGTTATTTACAATTTACCTTTGCCATGCACACTAACAATGAAATTGTCTGTCGTCCACATACTTCAAATGAAATGGTCTGTTACTCACATACTTACAGTGACATTGTGTGTCTAGTGTCTGTAGCTTTGTCTGTCTGTTATTCCCCACTCACTACTACACGGTGCATGAGATCCTTGTAACACAATGTTTAATTACACTGGCAGCAGCAACCCACTGAAAGTGATTGTTAACGCCGCTTTAGAGGTAGCGTCCAAATCATTACCTTTGTAATCCTCTGCAGCTCTTTATATGTTTGTGAACAATGGCTCTTTTATTTAAACAAACTTTAATTTTTAGCTTAGTGTTCATTTTGTTATTAATGTTTTAAATGGTTTTACCTACAAATGTCGGTGCGCCAACAGCAGCCGTAGAATGGAGACAGCCCTGACAACTGACATGAACAAGGACTTCAGAAATCTAGTTGACAGATAATTGAGCAGGAGCACTCAGTGTCAGGCAGTGGCTATAAAGGCAGCTAAAATCCCGGGATGCTTAAAAATGGGGATGAATACATGTGATGCAGACATAACGTTACCATTGTATAATTTACCATATTTTTAATATGGAGTACAGTTCTGGTGACCTACAAGTACAAAGTACAACTTGAGATGGATTCAAGGTGTCCTAACCCAGCATGAAAGGAAATGAAAGGGTTAAATGGGGGTAAAAAGGAGTCTAAGGTTAGGTACACACTGGGCCAATGATTGCACGAAAAACCCCCAATCAGCCGACATCCGACCGTTTGGTCAGATATTTTGTGAGTGTGTATAGTGACACAAGATCTAAAGTCGTCCCAAAGTGATGATTATCGTTTCCTTTGTTTGTTCGTACTGTTTAATAGTTTCCGACCAATCACTGACCGATCATGCAGTGTGTATGCCCTCATGCTAACGATCTCCATAGAGTTTACAGAGTCGGGTTCTCTTCAGCCGATGCCAGTGATGAATGTCCCGGTGAATAAATGTAGAGAGTGCTGTAGAAGGAATAATTCATTTGTTTGTTCTGAGACAGAATGTTTAGTTTTTGAGTCACAGAAGATAAAGAAATTCATTAGGACATGTGGATCGCTATAACAAGGCGTTTTAATCAGTGTGACAATAATGAATGAATGAATATTGTGCTGTCATCCTCTTAAGACTAGAGGACCAGATGAAGAGCACAGATCTGAAGGTAAATGGTGTCAGTGTGTATGCATGAAACCTCAGACTGATCGGACCTTCAGTTCTAGGTACAATCGTTTGAGATAACATGTCAATCAGAAAATTCTTCAGTGTGTATCCAGCTTTAGAGGTGACCTAATCAGTGTGTGTAAATATATCCAAGGTCAGTGCAAAGATTTCTCTGTGAACTTTTCTGGCCAAGGACCATACAGAGGATAAGAGGTCATCGGCTGTGAATTGAAGAAAGAAAGTTTCACTATCCACACAGGAAAGAGGTTTAAGCTGTGGAATTCCTTATGACATGAAGGGGTGATGGCCAATTCATGGAGAAATGGATTGGGTGCTTCGCTTACAAGAAATAGCATCTGAAGCCATAATTAATAGAGGATGATTAATGAGGGGGATTGTGCATATATTTGATCAACGTTTACAGGGTTAGGAAGGAATATTTTTCTCACCTATGAGACTAAATTGGCACCTGTCTGTTTTATTTGGTTCCTCTGGATCAACAGAAGTAAAATTTAGGAAAAGTTGAGCTTGTGTTTTTTTTTATGTCTTTGTTTTTTTCTTAAGATTGATTAGCTATTTAATTACAGTCCTTTCTTTATTTTAACTGTACTTCCAAATCTGTTGTCTTTCCAGCCGGCAGAGAAGCACAATATTCACAATCGGACCATTCTAAAAACAGCCGCACCAAAATACTAACCAACCCCTGTGTGGAGAACAGACAGGTGGCGTCCCTAATTGGCTACAAAAAATGGGTAGCAGACCATTGTAGTATGGTTGTAAACTTGGCTGCATTTCTGCTGGTTGCGATCCAACATTTAGACATACAATACAAGGAATAATGTGGTTTGCAAAATTCTTAATGTGTCTCTGGGGGAAAGAAAACTGAAATATTTTGGGAGGGAAGAACGTCTCTAGAAGCATTTTTATCCGTTTATATCATGAGCCGGAATCCTCACTTCTAGAAATATATAAACCCTGAAGATGTGGTTCAAATCTCTCCTCTGCTAAAGTATATTCACAAGAACAGCAAATCTTAAGTATGATGTAAAGGATTGTTGGAATTGCTGTCAGTGTGGTCTGGTTTCTATCATTGGGTTCTGTGCATGTCTAACACCGCCAGGGAGGAACGTATCTGTTTTGAAAATATTTGCTAGCTGTATATAATTTATTCATTCATTATTTACCGAACAAATAAAATAAATGTTTAGAAAAAAATGACATGGGACTGACGCAGACTTGACTTGAATATAAGATTGTCTGTTTAGCGGAAATTGTGTGATTGTTCTCCGCACATGCCCGTAAAAAGGTGTGCACATACCTACGTCTATGCAAAGTTGCACCCACACACCCTTGTGTCTGTTCGTGGGATTGAACGCAGATACGCCCTTTGCATCCATGTTATTTTCCCCATGCTAGGTGCTGAGGACAATTGCCTATTTCTGATTGGTTGCTTTTGCAATTTCAGCTCTGAATCTGCATTGGTTATTCCTGTATTTTGTGTGTGTGTTGAAATGTTACATGAGAAGGAAGGTTATATCTGCTGTATTATATGAAGCCTAATAGCCCAGGCCTTTTCCCCAATAAAAACAAATGTTTGCAACATTCTTTTGTGCTTACAAGTTGTTTCTTTGTATGTATATGAGCCATAAATCTGCTGCATGCACTACAGATGCAGAGATGGAATAATGATTAAAATGCGTCTGTTTAGAATGACACTATATTTGCGGCTGTTAATTGCACCTAAGTTGCACTCGGTTCTGCATCAGGCGCATAATCTCCAAAAATGCAGCATCTAGATGTCAAAGGTGGAGGTAAAATGCGTTGGGTGGCTTACACAGACCTGTTACTGCAGCTTCATAAAATTGTGATGGCAGGCTTCCGAAGCTTTATGCTGCCGTGCACTTCTCCTTTCCTTCCCCATTCCACAGCAATGCACGACAGAGAAGCTTTGTACCACTCTGAAATAAAAAACGTTGTTGTACTTCAATGTCCAATAAGTGTTTATACAAGGGAAGCTGTTGTATGTTTTATATTTCATACCTCCTAACTAATGATAAGATTGTTTTGATATTAGTGTTAAGAAAAGTTCCCTCCTTCCTAACGTTCCCTACAATAGAACTTGGCAAACAGACAGAAATACTTTGTTGCAACAATGTTACTGCACTCTATAGTTACAAAAAAGCTGATGCGTTCAAGGCTGTGTGGGACAACAGGCGGCCCCCCTGAGCCTTCACCTGCGGCCCCCCTGAGCCTTCACCTGCGGCCCCCCTGAGCCTTCACCTGCGGCCCCTCCGAGCCTTCACCTGCGGCCCCTCCGAGCCTTCACCTGCGGCCCCTCCGAGCCTTCACCGGCGGCCCCTCCGAGCCTTCACCTGCGGCCCCTCCGAGCCTTTAGAAATAAAAGCAAAATGGTGTTAACAAGCCACAAAGGTTTAAAAATCAGATTATCACTTAGGGGGCATTTGTTATAAAATAATCAGCCATCCCTTTGAAGCAGGTAGAAAAACAAGTTCTCAGTGAATAGAACATTTCTTCTTGTTTTGCATCAGTCCCAGAATCCTTTAGTTTTCTTCAATCCCTTTATATAGATATCGTTTATACTGTAACTGAAGTTACCGCTTGTCTGCCAGGTCTTCACCTCTTATCCCCACTGCAAAGAATTGTTCCCCAGCCGGTGTCATTGAGCGTTAAACCTCTCTCTTGTTCCCAGAGACTTCCAGGCCTCTCATTTATTTTCCAATTTGAAGTAACAGACAGAGATAGGTCTAATCTTTGTGTGCATTATACGGGAGGCCGGGGCACACGGCCAGCAGGGTGTCTAATGCAGCGTGAAACTACATGTAATAAAATATATATTTTCTCTCTCGCTCCATTACACAGGATGCGGAATGGGGAAATGCAGGTTGAAGCGTTAAGTATGTTTCACAGAGCTGTACATGGGCAGCCTAAGCGGTTAGACACAGCCCCCCCTGATCCATCTCATTCCTGGGTGTCTATCAGTACTCTGCCCTTGGAATGTTAATGAACATTCTCTGATCTCTAACCTTGGGCCTCAGCCAATCACACGGCTCGGTCCGGTATCCGAGCAAACACCCCCTTTAACTAGAGCCCAGGAGGGAAAATGTCAAATTGCTAAACCACAAATACAAGTCGCTTGACATAGGAGGGCTGCAAGTAACAGCGACAAATATATATGACAAAGTTTAAGAGAGTTTAGCAAAACTGAAGATAAGTGAAATTTAGCTTTGAGGGGAGTTATTTTTCTATGCAAACCACAGGCAACAACTTCTAATTAATCTTCGAGTGCAAAGCATACTTGAAACAGCTTTTTATTTTACGGAGAGAACAGGGCGTGGAAAGGGTATATGCCCATAGTCAAGTAGGGGCGTGCCAAGCTCGAGCGCACGCTGCAGCGTCCGATTCAAGTTCTGGGTATGTCTATGGTACGGTATTTTCAGCTCTATCTCTTGCTCCAGCTACAGGGCAGATGTAAGTGGCGATTACTAGTGATGACAGATGTATCTACATGCTAGAACATGTGTTTGTAATCAAGAGCAATTGTAAAAATGTATTTTTTTGTACAGTAGACATTCATAACATTAATGTATGCATTTCATGGGGAGAACATGGCTAAATATAAACTTTGATATTATACCAAGTCGGAGCTGTTTTTTAACTGTTGTATGCAGGAGACAATGCTGTCTGTTTTATGATTCATAGCTACAAAGTTTTTTTTGTTTTTTTTTTACGTGTTTTTTTTTTTTCCTGTGTGGGGTTTGTATGTTCTCCCCGTGTTTGCGTTGGGTTTTCTTCGGGTTCTCAGGTTTCCTCCCACACTCCAAAAACATACTGGTAAATTAAATGACTACTGATAAAATGTACCCACATGTGAGTGCTTGTAGGTAGCAGACGATTTAGAGAGTAAGCTCCAATGGGACAGGGGCTGATGTGAGTGATTATATATTCTCTGTACAGCGCTGCGTAATATGATTAACGTTCTACAAATAAACCATAATAATAGATAATGTGTTTATACTACTATTCTACAGGTCGCTGGTGACCACAATAAAGAGATCGGTAAAGTTTAGCTGGGGAGTTACAACTGTTCGTCCGCACACCTCCCAATAGTTCTGATATTGTCTGGACTGACCCAAGTCTAGGCTCTGAAAGAGGAGGAGCCTATTAGAATGTGCGAGTAGCTTCTTGGGAGTTGTGAGAGAATTTGGGAAGGATCCTCCCACCCCAAATTCTCAGACTACCATCAGTGCTCAGGATCTTGCTTCCTATTTCAAGGACAAGATTGTTAAAATCAGACTTGATTGTCCCTCAACAAGCAATCGGCTCAATTCCTTTGTAACAGCTTCTGACACCCTCTCCTCATTTGATCCCACAAATGAAGAGGTAGTTTCTACTCTCTTCTTATCTTCCTAATCTACCTCCTGTCCTCTTGATCCTATTCCCTCACAAATTGGTAGGTACCTGTCTCCTGTGCTCATTCCACCTAACTAAAATATTCTCTCTCTCTCCCTCTCTCCCCCATCACGATACAAGCATGCAGTGATTACTACTATTCTAAAAAAAAAATAATTCTGACCCAAACTCTCAAATTACCGCCCCATCTCTCCACTAAAACATTAATTCATGCACTAATCATCTCCTGCATGGACTATTGTAATTGTCCGTAAAATCTATCTTGCACGCTGCGGCTATATTGATTTTCCTTGCAAATCATTTTACATCTGCTTAACCACTCTGTCTCTACATTGGTTGCCTGCTTTTCAACGAATCCAATATAAAATTCTTCTACTAACATACAATTCCATCAACAAAATTGCACTGACATACATCTCCTCACTTGTCTCAAAATATCTCCCAAATCGACACCTCCGTTCTGCACAAGATCTACGTCTCTCCTCTACTCTCATCACATCTTCCCATTCCCGGCTACAGGACTTTTTTTGGGCTGCACCCACTTTGCAGAATTCCCCCCCCCTTGCACAGTAAGACTTTCCTCTAGTCTTCAAACCTTCAAGTGTTCTCTGAAAACCCACCTCTTCAGGCAAGCTTATAGTATTCCTCTACCACCCTCTTAATCTCCCTAGGTTACCCTATTACCACCCTCTACACTGCTAACACAAGACAACAACCCTCTGACCAACATAGTTGTGTGACTGAGCATACAGCCCACTAAATACTTTGTAACCTTTGCATTCTAGCTGGATCAATATTCAACATGATGTAGCACTTACCCTTGTGTATCAAACCATTGTCCCATAGATTGTAAGCTTGCGAGCAGGGCCCTCTTACCTCTACGTATGTATGTATTACCCAGTATTGTTTTATTACTGATTGTTCCCAATTCTAAAGCGCTATGGAATCTGCTGGCGCTATATAAATAAATTATGATGATTTGGGTATCTCTGGGGGGCAGGGGGGGCATAGTCAGAAAATGACTGTAGATGCGATTTCTGTTATGATTTCACCAATGACCGAAAGTCCCGATGATCATGCAGATCCATGTGTACATACCTACACAATTTACATTCAGATCTGTGATCTTCATCTCTCATAACCATCTGCTGAAAAGATGGTGACTCTGTATATTCTACAGATATCTGCCTACACTGCTGGTCGTGAGAGCGTACACACTTCCACATTTGCCCGAGATCGTTCCATTTTTAGTCAGTTTATAAAACCAAATCAACAGATCCTGTCTGCTTTGGTACGATAAAACCTATTCGTGGGAGTGTACACACTAATGCGATATCTGACCAAACAGTTGTTTATTGTGTGATCTGCATGAAATTACTGTAGTGTGCACCCAGCTTTACATTCCAGCTTCGGATCAGAGAGCAGTGCGCACAATGTACTCTGACATGAGAGGTTTTCGTGTTGTACACATGTCTGTCTGGGGAGACGCTGCGAGCCCTCTCAGAGCGTGTAGAACAATACCATGCGCTGTTCTTAGGTGTCCCAGCTGAGTTTTGGAACATGGCCGTGAGCGTCTCTCGCTGTGTTCCATGATAATGAAGCCCGCAGGCAGCCCAGGGACAGGGACAGGCCAGTGTTTATGTAGGTGTGAGGTAAATTATAAAAGTCTAGTGTCTAATACACAGTCATCATTCAAAAGGCACAGACTGTCGACTTTTCACTTATAACCAGTCAGCTTGATCTGAATATCCAGTGTGTTAATGTAGCTTCACTCCTATGAGTGAGATACGGTGGACGGCAGCCATTTTGTTGTCTATGGAGTTACAATAATCTTCTAAAAATAATCTAATAAACCAATGAGTTTAACATACTGTAGATATTCCGTTAATTAGTTGATAAGACAACATTCATTGTGGTGACGTGTAGCATTTGGGACAGCAATATAGTAATGGAGTATCGACTTGGCACTAGTTGCCGGTTTTTAAAGCATGTGGAGGATTATGGGAAATGTTTTTGCTGCACAAACAATGCTCATGTTCACCTGTGTTTCTGTATGTTCAACTAAACTAAATTCAGTTGCATGGATGAAGAATGGACAAGAAATGGGACTACAAAGTGCCCCTTACCCCGTAGCAGAGACTGACACATATTACAGGCCATTTGTACAGCTATAACTGTGTGGAATAGGTGCTGTAACCCATAGCAACCAATCAGATGTTGGCTTTTATTTTCCAAATTGTACTAGAAAGATGCCAGAATCTGATTGGCTGCCTTGTGTTTCGTCACTGTTCCGTGTTTTATTTTATTTTTATGCCTTTTTCAGGCCTTTAGAACAGATGAAAGACACAAATTTTGAATGAAACCTTGCAGGAAAATTATCCCAATTTCTACCTGTAGAAAAGCAGGGACAACATTGCTGCAAGTCATAATAAAACAATACTGGGTAATTGATAAAATTGTTTTGGTTTTTTTGGGAGGCAGTAGAAATTTTGTAAACTGAGCCAATTTTCAGCCTATTAATTCAGAAAGAACGATCAGAGAAACACTGAGGCGCAGAAAGAATTATTATAAATATCTTTTCAAAAGGAACCCTTTATAGACAGCCTTGCGCACTCTCAGAACAAAAATGACATTTCCGCTAGCCTTGCTATAGAATTTAAGTTATAAACCTTAATTATAACTTTTTTTTTTTTTTCAAGCAAATTGCCATCAGAGTTGACATCACTTATAACTAGACTGACGTATGTAGAAGTAATTGTAGGTTTTCAAAATAATAAATTAAAAATATGGCTTAAGAAAACTTATATTCCTGTACGGCCATCTGCTCCATCTTCACACAAGACGCCGTCGCCCCCAGAGAGGGCAACGGTTCTGAACCCGGGGGAGGAATAAGCTGCTGAGGTAATAACCTCACAGCCGCTGTTTTGATCATGTCAGAGGCACGCTTGCGGGGGTCACCTGTGGGAGCAACAGGGCGACAAAAATACCTGGCTACAGGTGCGCAAGAGAGAAAACATCTCGTTAGTTGTTACATTGTAGCGCAGCGAGTTATTGGCACAAGGGTCTGTCAGCTGATCTCAGAGGGGATTATAGGAGCTGTGATACATGAACCATCAATAAACATCAGTCCTCCAATATGTCATTAGTTACCGCAGGATAGAACATTACTCAGCTGAGCGATCTCTCTGTGGCAAGAGGTGTGTAAATGTAACGAGCGTGGAATATAACAGTTTAGAAAACTAATAAGATTAAATTGTGCCTCCCTGTATAGTCCATTACTGACGACCTCCGTCTGATGAACGCTGCCTGCAGTGTATCACACGGAGTGTAAATAATCTACAATTACTGTCCACACGGGTTGTAATCATGTGAGCACATGTTGTCTTTAGAAGGTTAACAACGCGGTGGGCCACACAGGGTGACCGATGTCATGTGACCAGTGTCCGTCACCAAATGCACCATCTGTGGGGAAGAGATGGAGCTCCGTAAGGTGAGGAGCACACAGGATGTCAATCAGGAGGCTCTGCTGCCAAATCAGATGGGGGCTAATCTGTACTAAACGGTTGGTATGCTTGGTGTATATGTATTGGGCCTGATTCATTAAAGCACATAATAACGCATTGCGCCATTTAAAAAAATAAACTCCCTTAATTCAGGCACATTTGCTCTGACAGACAATACACTGAAGGATACGTCCAATACATATGTGGATTATAAAGTCCCAAGAGAACGCACAGAAAAAGAAAAGTATTTAATGTCACCTGTTAATAATATATTCACTAATGGAAAAAAAAATAAAAAATATATTTTTTTCTTTTTCTCTCTCTTCTTTCAATGAAATACATTTATTATGAAGTTACAAATGTCTACTGTAAAATGCATTTATACAGTTGCTCTTAATTACAAACACATGTTGTAGCATGCATACACATCCGTCATCACTAGTAATCTGCACTTATACCAGACCTGTAGCTGGTGCAAGAGATATGACAGAAGAACATGTACCTTAGAGATGGCCAGAGCTTGGATATGGCATTGTCTGTATTCTGTTAGTTAATAATATTTTCTATGTAGAATATAATTTCTGAAACCTATTGGACGACGCAGCAGGGTTTCACAGAGCCATAAAATATATAAGCGTATATCTGTTGGGATCTGTCCGGTCTGTAGGACTTGCTGGATCACTGAGCTGTTCCCAATTTGCTGCATTCACTCACCGGCAAATTGTTCAGATGCAGCGAGCCACAAGGACATTGCAGTTACCGTGTACACAGGTCGGTGTGGTGTTTCGGCAGCAGTATTTGCTGATCGGTTTGAGCCTATATGGGCAAATTAGCCAACAAAATCACAGTGTGTTTTAGTATCAAGCTGCAACACAGTCTACAAATTTAAATTATTGCAATATTCTATTTTAAGTTTGATAAAATTTATTATATTGCATTAAAACAATTACTTTATTTAAGGCGTCAGATAGTGCCAGAATGTCTCTTAAGCTGATTCAGCAGTTTATCGCCTAACCATAGTATTTTGTTTTGGTTATTGCTTACTGCTATTCGTTAATATGCTGTGGTGCAGTTATGGAAGTATTAAATTAGACCATACTTGCCAAGTATCCCGGAATGTCCGGGAGACTCCCGAAAATCGGGCCGGACTCCCGGGAGAGCAGGCAAGTCTTCCGCATTTCCCTGGTCAAAATAACGCGATTTGCAGTGAATTGCGTCATTTTGGCCCCGCCTGCCATGGCAAAACCTCATTTTAGTCATGGGGGGGGGGTCAAAATGATGCGATTGACCGCCTCCTAGTCACGCCCCTCTCCTGGACTGCACTGTCTGAAAGTAGGCAAGTATGAATTAGACAAGGAAACTGACTTTACAGCAGTTTTGTGACTTAATTACTACATGAATTATTATATAAAAATATGTAATTCAACCCACAAATGATAGATCAGTAGTCGTCCTCACTATACTCGCCACCTTAAGGAACCAACGCTTCTTCCTAAGGTGGCCCCTCCCCTCAGCCGGAAGCCTGCTACAGTCAGCCATTTTACTGTAGTCCAGAACCAGCAAATACATAAAGATGTGTAAATGGTGGCAGAGTTGGGGTGTGAGGCTGGCGGGCGTATGTGAGAGGGAGGACCCATCGCACACTGCACTCACGCCAACACTTTCCCCCTGGCTGTTAATGTGTTTTTTCATGTGTTTCCTATTGTTTTAATAAAATATATTATATTGTTAGTGCGCTCAGATGGATAGAACATAGGTCAGGCTGCGTTCTAACATTTTAAACGCGGAGTTAAATTTTTCGAATGCTTGTCCTGTAAGAATATGACCCCTATGTTAGGTTATTGCCGGAAGGCCGTTTTATGTTATGGAAACTCTATGATGTTTTCTCATTGGTCCCTCCTGGACTTCTTTCTTGTTCTCCTATAAAACTGTGCAAAATAAACTTTATTTTAAAAATAAAATAAAAAAAAAACACATTTTTTTTATTTTTTTTCCCATGCATTTGTTTGTGTCTGCAAACTGCAAAAAGAAAGCGGGTAGGTGTTGGACAAGTCCTTTAAGTTCGTCTGGGTCTAGCTAAGGTTACTTACAAACTAGAGTTAAAATTGTGCATTCAATCTGTTCTTAATTTAAGTCCATGTCAACACATGTGAAAATAATCATTGTCACAATGAAACGGTGCACATGTGCTTTTATGTACTCTTAACAGGTGGGGTTATTTTGAAGCCTCTTGTTCCACTTCGGGGTGTGTGGCGTGCGTACTGTTAACTCCTCTGTAGTGCATCAACACAGTTGAAAATCTACATCTCAAATTAATGGGGTAGTGGCGGACGGAGTGATTTACTAAACCTTGTAACTTCCTATGCTTTACGTATTTATGTTAATAATGAAGTTAATAGAATCGGAGAGGTCATTCTTAAATGTCGCCAGCTGGGTTGTTAATAAATTGGAGATAGGAGCGGAAGAGACGTCTGGGTTGAATGGTTGCCGTACACATGTCTGTTACCAAGCTTATCATATTATTGTTCCATCATCATCATCAGCTATTTATATAGAGTCACTAATTCCGCAGTACAGCGAACTCTCTCACAGTGGCTCAGTGGTTAGCACTTCCGCCTCACAGCACTGGGGTCATGAGTTTGATCCCCGACCATGGCCTTTTCTGTGTGGAGTTTGCATGCTATCCCTGTGTTTGCGTGGGTTTCCTCCGGGTGCTCCGGTTTCCTCCCACAATCCAAAAACATACTAGTAGGTTAATTGGCTGCTATTAAATTGACCCTAGTCTGTGTGTGTGTGTGTGTGTTAGGGAATTTAGACTGTAAGCTCCATTGGGGCAGAGACTGATGTGAATGAGTTCTCTCTACAGCGCTGCGGAATCGGTGGCGCTATATAAATAAATAGATGATGGCGGTCTACCTGAAGAGGTCCTGTGGATTCTATTCTTACCACCATCCTTTCCAGCCTTTGGTGCATCCACCAGTAACCGGTATTATATTCATGGGCATGTTTTTCACAGGGAATCAATGGTCCCCAACCACTGTGGGGTAGGACACCTGTGGAATAGGTCTTATCACCTGTGATATCATTGCCTGACTACCGCCCCAGTCTGCTCTCCTGTAACCCCACCAAATATTGAGGGGAATATAACCTGTGATTGGGATTTAGAAGTGTGCGAGGCTCAGCGACTAGGAATTGCGCTTCCGCCCCAAGTACAGACCGTGACCGTGATTCGTTAGGACTCTGCGTATCTGCCAAAAGCGCAAAGGCATCGCGCTGGCCCTAACTAGTGGTAGAGGGGTAACTATCAGGCTGAGGGGCCGGGGACCTTAGAAGAGTCATCGGAAGACCCTGCGGCTGCCTGTTTAGCTCTGTGCGGGTTTTAGCATCAACCTGGTGAACCGCATAATCTGTACTGGCGTTGCCCATCATTCTCTGCGTAGGCGATTCCCGAGAACCCGCTACAGTCCTCACTGATGCCTTTTCTGAGCATTGTGTAAGTTACAGCATCATACTTACATTTCTGTAATCTAATTTTCATCAAGTGTATGGACCGCAGTGAAACCTAAGCGAAGTCATACTCTCCTCCTACTTCTCTCAGAAGTCGGTTGGTCGTACCGTTTAATATTTTCGTTTCAATCTCGTTTCCGCTGTGTAGTGTGTATAGACTTCCGACCGATCCACAACAGCGAGTACGAAATTACAGTCATTGCTCACGACAACATGGCTGTAAAAAGTTACTAAAGGGACGTCCGCTCTTCCCTTTATCGTCCTAAACAAGGCTAGTGTATATGCAGTCCATGGACCCAGCGATCGGAACATCGGTCGCATTTAAAATCGCTCGGCATAAAAAGTTGGTCGAAATTTCTGTAGTATGTACCCAGCTTTAGTCATATCTCCCTACTTCTCTCAGACCTCTCCCAGACATTCCGGGACAAAAGACAAGTATATGTTAATGTATAGAGGTCTCCTTTCCACGGTGAGATAATATTCTCACCGTGTTTAATATTCTCACTCTCTCGCCAAATCCTGCCGTTTCCAGCTTCGCAACATTGCCCGCATCCTCTCATCTCGCTCCCCTTAGATCTGTACTTAACGCCGCTGCTAGGCTTATTTTCCTCTCTCGCCGTTCCACCTCTGTATCCCCACTCTACCAAGCCCTTCACTGGCTCCCCTTCCCCTAAAGAATCCTTTTCAAGCTCCTCACTCTGACTTACAAGGCCCTCGCCAACTCCACTGCTCCCTACATCTCTAACCTTATCTCTATTCACACTCCCTCCCGCCCTCTGCGATCGTCCAACGATCGTCGCCTCTCTTCCCCTCTGATTACCTCCTCTCACGCACGTATCCAAGACTTCTCCCGCGCCGCTCCCCTCCATTGGAACAAGCTCCCCCGCTCCATCAGAACTTCCCCTAATCTGTCCTCTTTCAAACGAACATTAAAAACCCACCTTTTCCTTAAAGCCTTCCAGCCTCATGCCTAAACTCCCACCGGTCGGCTACCTCTCTATCTCATCCCTTCTTCCCTTCTCCCCCTTCCTCCCGTCTCTCCGTCTCATCCATGTGTCTGTCTGTCTTCCCCTCCCTTTAGATTGTTCGCTCCTTTGAGCAGGGCTCTCCTACCTTCTGTTTCCATCACTTTTAACTGCGCTCTCCAGCTACTCAGCTCACCTCCTCTCAGTCCCTCTGCCCTCTGTCTCCTCTCCGCTCCCCTCAGTGACTCTCAACCTATCATCCGTGCCCACCCTCTTGGGCCATAGTTACCTGCCTATACTCACTTTTCCCCTCCCTCCCTCTCTTTCATGCTGTGCCTGAGCCCCCAGAGTTATAGTGCTTACTGTTACTTGTACTGTGGTGTTTCACCTTGTACTGTGCCATTGTTTGTCCTTGTACGGCGCTACGGATATTTTGTGGCGCCCTATAAATAAAAATTAATAATAATAATAATAATTCAGTTTTATACAATTCTAATCCATAGTTGACATTCCGGGAGACTCCTGAATTTCGAGCAGGGCAACCTCCCATTTCCTGGCCACTTCATTAGTTAAGTGGTAGGGGCGGGGCTTAGCATGTGGTTCTCGCATCATGGCCCCACCCCCTGCTGTAATAAGCTAAAAATTGTGACGTCAACTTAGGGGGCGATGTCAAATGACATGATTCGCCAAGCCCCCTAACCCCCTCCCCTCTGAGCTATCTGGAGTTAAAGGGATTTTTTTTTATTATCAGTTAACCAGGTTTTTGCAATTAGAAAAGAAGTGTAAAAAGCAGAGCATTGTCTTTTTCTGAAAAAAATTCAGGCTGGCAAATATGTAAATGTAATTTTTGTTTGTTTTATTCTAAAAGCATTAATTTAGTTATAAAAGGGCTCTAAATAGTGGAATGATGGAATTGACAAACTTTTTATTTGCAATTAGTTTGTACTCAGATCAGTCTATCACACCCATGTATACAGGTCAGGTATTGGGAACGTGTGATTACCTGCACACTGCTGTTAGCTGCACCAGAGTGATTTTCTTTTTTTTTTTTCTTCATTTTTTTTTAAGGGGATTTGTCAAACATCCCCGAGAGACGTAATATCTGACATTTCTTATAATTTGTCTAGAGGACTCGTGGGCAGACTGATGTCTGATTTTCTGGCTCCCAGTTCTCTGGATTAATGGATATTCGGATTATTTGAGATTTCACGCTTCACATGTTACCGTGTGATGGTAACGTCAGATCTCTGGGCTGTCCTGTCTGATCCACAGTTGTTGACAGATGTAATACGAGGATGTGACATGATTTATATAAGGGAACAGTTTTATATCGTATCACAGTGTAAAAGGCTAATAAGGGACATCTGTTATTTTGGAACACATTGATATAAGGCTATATCATCTGTAGGCTATTATACAACAGTGCCACCTAGTGGTCAAGTCATCGTGAAAAATTATAGAAACAATCGTTTCTGAACAAAGCATGACCAGAAATCATCCTTTGTAAGTCATCGGGAAGATAATTATACTATCATATACTTTTAGATATTTTTCATTGCATTTGCTATGCAGTGGAGTGCAAGCTATTGTTCCCTGTTATCAGCTATTTCATACAGAGTCAGTCCACGCAATGTCCTTTTAGTGTTCTTACGGACAGGAATTCTGTTGTGCACAGGAAAAATGATTCCCCCACAAGCACAGTTTTATCTCCTAAATAATATATGTTGATTGTTTCTGTAAATATTTTAAATATACTTGCAAACTTTTCCTTGTTGGCTTCAAGGAGATCTCGGGGGAGCTGGGCGTGCAGGGACGGGGCTTGATGAATTGCATCATTTTGGCCCGCCCCCTAAACGATTGTCACAATTTTGCCCAATTACAGCAGGGGGTGGGGCTAAGATGACGCATATATCGCGTCATTAAGACCTGCCCCCCCCCCCCCCCCCCGGGCTTATCTATTGCAGGGGCGAGAACTGGGAGATTGCCCTGCTCACCCGGGAGCACGGGAGTTCTCCCAGAAATGCGGGAGTCTCCCAGACATTCCGGAAAAGTAGGCAACTATGCGTTAAAGAAAAGCGGCTAATGAATCTCTAGAGACTGAAGTGTCTTTTACATTTCTGTCTCCATTACTGAAGTCATGTTGTCTTACCTGTCAGTCTTTGATTAAATCTTGGTCTCCATGAAAATGGCCACTTCCATAGGCATCAATACATGGACATAGGACACAATTTCTGACTAGTGTCATCATGCCATCATCTTCACATTTTCAAACCCGCAGTTTAGTAAATATACCCCCTGGATTTAAGGACCGAAAATAAAACTGAATGAAAGTAACAAATTATCAGACACGACTGTCTAATTTTCACTCTTAGCCTGTAGAAAAGGAAAAAATAACATCTATGTCCTGTATAAACATTACACTGACCAATGCAAAAGAAAGATCCTTTTAAATTCTGTGATTGTTGAGGCATTTGAGTATTTAAATTATATTTTTATATTGTATTTACTTTAATTTGCCTGTCAGGGATAACATCTGTCAGTTCTTATAAAGCTGATCATTGTAAGTGAAATTTTATTTATTTTATATTTTTTTTAAAGAGCACCTTTGCCACCTATGAAAGCTCCTGTATAAAGGGTATTATTGCCCAGCTGGGCCCCCCTTACAGTGGCGGGGACGTAACCGCACAGATAAATTAATGTGCTGGGGATTTGCTTAGCTAATAAACAAGGTTCTGAAATAGTTTAGAAATCTGTTCAGTTAATCCCTCCCCAAGAAACCTTGTCCGCTATACCCACCTCTAACCCCACTCCTGAAACTTTATATCTGCAGTGGGACTGGTCCTACACAAGGGATTGTCATACACAGACTGAATACAGTGTGTACCATCAACTTCGTGTCTCAGTGGAGTTCAGATGCTGTCCCAGAATGGTTGTGGCATTTGTATCACTGTATTGTTATTGTAGCCTGACGGCTAGAGATTCGGAACTACAAATATTATTCTGAATCTTTTAAAAACACAATAATATCAATAGAACCTCTGTGAGTCTTGATCATATTTTAATGTTTTGATAAACACTTGTAGTTCTAGTGGGACTTGTGCCGCAGCAGATGAAGACCCACAAGTTGCATACGCCTGAGTCACATAATATAATTCAGTATTATTCATATTTGCCTACATTCCGGGTATGTCTCCCGGAATGTGGGAGTCTCCCGGACATTCTGGGAGAGTAGGCAAGTATGGTATTATGTTATTTAAGGTGTGTGTTTTTTTGTTTTTTTTGGGTGTGGGGCAAAGTTGGGGCTGTATAGGACGTACAGTGGCACTGTGGTTAGCGATTCCAACCAGGGCCGTATCTGTGTGGCGTTTTGCATGTTCTTCCCTTGTTTCTGTGGATTTCCTCTGGGTGCTCCGGTTTCTTTCCACATTCCAAAAACATATTCTGCGGAGTAATCAGATTGGTGCTACGTAAATAAATTATGATGATAAGTGTTAGAGTATTGAATAATATCCTAATTATTACGCCAAGTAGGATATATGTTTATTTCTTGCATATTTGCATTCAGTATATGGATGAGAGATGTGAGATGACTTTTTAGCACAGGTCAAATTAAACGAAAGATCCGTACGTTTGTTACAGAATATGGTGGTGCTTCATAAATAAAGACCATTAATAGATATGTTTTACAAGATAATGTTTTTTTCCCCCATAATGTCTAATTTGGAACAGAATGTTATTAAGTGGTTGTTTATGGCGCTTGCTTGGCCGTGCCAAATGTTGATGAACAAAGCGTGCACAATGGAGTGGGAACAAGCTCTCGCCCTTCAGTGCTTGACATTGCCGTGACCTTGTACACTTACCGTATAATGCTGAGGAGTGTGATGACCTTCCCCTGCTCTTCGCAGCTTATGCTTTTCTCGAGTGTGCAAGGTGAGAACCTGATTGTTTGCTGGAGTGCGGGAGAATGCGGAGGAAGTGCCCCATTGTTTCCAGCGCCATTCTGATACTTAGCCG
Organism: Mixophyes fleayi; assembly: GCF_038048845.1. Taxonomy (NCBI): domain Eukaryota; kingdom Metazoa; phylum Chordata; class Amphibia; order Anura; family Limnodynastidae; genus Mixophyes; species Mixophyes fleayi. The sequence goes on from NC_134411.1 coordinate 33,485,186, forward strand.
TGGAAATCTCCTATCCCGGATTCATGCAGTGTCCAGAGGTAAACTTTATATATTGGTCAGATGGCCGCTCGATCTGCCAGGTCTGTGCATCACGCAAGGCAAAACAAGCTGAGTATTTATAAAATAAAACCGTGGAATGTGTTACAGGAAATGTAGCTATTTTGTGTTAAAAAAATAAAAGCATCCACCTACACAAATATTAAACTGTAAATACATTTGAATTATTCATATATTTTTGTTTTGTTCAGTCTGTGCTTTTAATTAAATGGCATGGTGGAGAACTTAAGCTGATTTTACAAGTATTAGGGGCATATTCAATTAGGTTTCTGGTCCGTGGTAACGCGAAAAGTGCGCAGTATTGACGCTAATGCAGTACCGTAATAACGCAGATATTCCTACACAACCCTATGGGGTGCGCACGAAAATCCACATTATTGCGGTGCCGTGGATTGACCAACCTAATTGAATATGCCCCTTAGTGTTGTAAAGTTTTTAGGGGGTCACAGGATTACTTTGTTCCCATACAAAGACTTGGAATATCCATAAACGCATTGGAGTACCCTTAATGTTAAGTCACGCCTCTGACATGTGTGGCCCAGTCTCTGTTCACGGCATTGAAAGGGGTGGAACTTATATAGCAGTGGGTGGAGTTGCATCCAAATGTGGGTGTCATGGCTGATTGGGGGTGGGGCTTATTTTGTCCTGATTTAGCATGTATAAATGTTGGGAGGTGTGGTTAAGCTGCCCATGGATCGGTCAGTCTCCAATAAGAGTAGAAGGTGTCTACGTGCACAGACGGACAGCGGTCATCTACAATTACCTCCCACTTTTAGCGCCATGCCTGGTTATGATCAGTTTCCTTAGGTTATAATTGGTACTTTGCCGCAGTTTCGGTCACATTCTGCGTGTGCTACCAGCACTATTATTATTATTATTATTATTGTTGTTGTTGTTGTTGTTGTTGTTATAACGTAGAGGATTTCAAAAGCTCCTTACTGACAATAGCTGCAAAGTTAACAAATGCACCTTATAAATGATACTTTTTTTTATATACTTCAAACACCTTTAAACAGCTTCAGGTGTTTTAAGAGTATAAAAACTAATTTATAATGTATATTTGTTGTTTTTCATGTGTATTTTTTTTGTATTTGTTTTTTTAATGCATGTTCTTTTAAAAAGGTATTCATACTGTACAAACATTCTGACCAGCTCTATCTTTACACTTAATTTTAGAGTTGGTCTGGGCCACACCCACCTCACAACTCTAAATCAGGTTGTGCGTTTTACACTGTCCCCCTCTGCAACACAAAAAATGTTTTTTTCCTTCTGCAAGTTTTGCAAACAGAAGCTGGATCTGCCCCGGAGTCTGCTGCTAACATGACCTCCGTTGTATTTAGTGCAACCCGCAGGGGGGCCATGTAAAAGCCAATAAATTGATCATCTGAATATGGAAAACCTACTTTAATCCCTTTTCCTTTCATGAAATTTACTTGAAAGAGAAATGTTAGGATTACACTATACAGCTCCCATAACAGAGAAATATTTTACTGATTTTGTTGACAACGTTTACTCTTCCTGAGACACACTGTATATACTGGTTTCAGCCACATCTCCTCTTCCCGCTTTAATATTTACTAAAACAGAGATTAAAATGAATTTAGAACCTGCTTTGCTCCAGGAATCTTGTGTATTGCAACTGCAAACAGGTTTTTCTTTTCAACCCTGGCGTTTAAATAAATAACTATTAAAATACTAAAGATACTAAAGATATCCACAGCCAGCCCTTAATAATAAAACAATGGACTGAGCCAAGGTTGCAAATTGGATCTGGAGTTACTAATTCCTGGCAGCTCAGTCCGGCGGCGCAGGTGGTAGGATGAATTGCCTGGCACACCTGGAGGGTCAGGTTCAGTCCCCTCTGGGGATGCGTCTGTCTTCCTCATCTAAGGGAGTGCATCCTGTTTATAGGAGACACAGGCTTGTTGAATGACAGGTCTGTTGACTTTCATGTCAAAGGAGGGTCCCCAGAGCTTAGTGTGGACACTGCAGGGTACATCCACCCTTGCACACGGAATGCTACATAAACATCAAAGTGAAGCCGGAGGTTTGTAGAGCTCTGTCTGCTGCGGTAATGAACTTGGAAGAGGATTTAGAACCGTTCTCCTGAACAGAATTCCTCTCTCCTGTCTAACAGCGCATTGTTATGTATTGTCCAAAACTGTGTATGCATAATAATGTTATTTTAAATTGTTGGTGGGGAGCAGGTTACAGACCTGCCAGATTTCTTTTTCGCAGTGTGATCCTGCGGATAGAAAAGAGTGATATGCAGTTCAAGTGTAAATAGATGCAGTCTTACCTTTTTGTTTTTATTATAATTCCACTAGGCACAAGAATTTATCATCATCATTTATATAGCGCCACCAATTCCGCAGCGCTGTACAGAGAATATTTGTTAAGATGCACTCAGGCAAAATCGCACAAAAGAAAACCATTACCTAATAAGCCTGCACAAACTATGTGTGTTTGCAATGGAATGGTGACCTATAATCTAGTTAATTAAACTTGTAACTTTATACCACTTCCACAACATTTCGCAACTCTTATTTAAACCAAAACGACTTTTATTCGACAAAAGAATATGTGGTGTAACTGGCATCACTCACCGCTGCCCAGCAGCCGTGTGACGGTTCAAGTGTGGGGTTTTTTTTTGGGGGGGGAGGGTTTGGGGCGACTTGATGCCTCTATTACGGAATTCCAAACATTGGAGTGTTAGAAGGTATGATTGACACCTTTGTGTTGATTGACAAGCACCTATCCTGTTTACATCCACCGCTTGATTGTGTCGTTTTTAATCCCTGGTGGATAAAATTTGCTGTCTGATTATCTGACAAGGCTTCAAACCATGTGGTGCATATGAAGTAGATCTTTTGCCTAAGCAGTAGTGCAGCCATTTTGAACCAATGAATTATTCGCAAAATGTTCAATATTTAATTGTGCAAAAGGGTGAAGATTACTTTGTAGCAGAGAAAGGAGGAAACCAACAACCAGCTTTCACCATAGTGGTAGCCAGTCCAGAACAAGGGCGATGTTGTAATGTAATGAGGGTTTGAGACTGATCCCTTAATCCGCGTTTAACCCACCTGCTGCAGGATAATGGTATCATTTTCTGTCTCTCGCGCTCTCTCTCTCTCGCTCTCTCATGAGCTTGTACATTATATTGTCTAACATCGGTCCTATGTAGGTCTGCAACATGACTGCATGGTAACCGTAACTTATTATGAAGAGTGAACTCCCCCTGTCTATGCCAGGCCCTAACAATTACATCTATTTCCTATTTACAGGGCCACTTAGCCTATAATTACCAGTTGACGTGTACATTAGGGAAGAGCAATTAATAAAGTTTACAAATACACATGGAAAAGTCTCAGGACTTGACCAGAAGAGAAGATATATGAAATAAAGCGCTGACGGTGGGAGGGAGATATTTTGCTGCGCACAGCTGACTTCCTGCCTGTAACCCCACTGAAGAACACAACTACAGTCAATGTCCTGTCTGCTTCAAATGGATGATAACATAGAGCAATAGGTTACGCTCGGCTACGAAGCGAATGTAAATACACTGTCAGATGTCATAGGTTCTGTCATTGGTTGGGATTTCCCACATCACTCATCCCAAAAATGCCCTTAAATGCCCCTCACTTGCTCCAAAATTCCAGGTGAAGGCAGATTATGTAGTCCATTATTAGTCTAAAGGTCACCATATACGTGTTGCACTGCCATGGAATCAGCCAATCACAGTACAATAAGGAAAGGACATGTGACCATCGTGCCATATAGATAGTTGTCAGGCTGAGGTGATTGGCAGAATTCTGCCAGGCTGTGAAGCACAGAGTAGGAAAAATACAGTGGTGTAAAAAAATATGAAGCTTACTGCTTAAATCTCACTGGTTTGAAGATCTTTTTAAAATATATTGGTGGATCAAAATAAATTGTGCAATAAAAACAGGATGTTGGTTCATCCCTAGTGATCAGCGACCAATAAAGGGATGAGTGGGAGATGTATCACAGTAAACACTGCGTAATGTTAGGTGCCTGATGTCGGTTTCTTCCACTAATGAACATAAAGAGATAAATATCAGGATGTGCAGAGTGTGTTCCTCTCTGCAATTAACTAATTCACTGAATTTCAGAATCATCTGTGCCTGTGTTGTTGTGTACATGAGATAATCATATAAATCAGACGTGATCCCCCTGGCCTGTACCTACCTAAAAATCTGTGAAACGCCGTATCCTCGGGATAAGAACGTGCCAATTAATGTACTTTAATGAGGACTTCATGCAAATCAGACTGATGCATATGTATGAATCGCACACTGCTACATTAAACTTTGTTACTCTGATTTAAATATTCCTATAGTATAGCCGCAGTCAGTTTTAATTGGTTTTGTTCTACATGTAGGGGGACAGACTGGAGACCCGAAATGCATGCTTGTGTGTCAAGGGGGATGGGCACTAATTAGTGAGGGGGGAAATGAGAAATACATAAAGGGCATTGGTGATATAGTCCAGTGGTTTTCAACCTTTTTGCACACCAAAAATTTACTCTCTTAGGCACAGTGAAGTTAAAGATAAGAATATAAAATGCACGGCCCATTCTGGTGACCAGTATACAAGGTAGAGCCAGGTCTAGTGATTAGTCCACAATCCACGGCCCATTCTGGTGACCAGTATACAAGGTAGAGCCAGGTCTAGTGATTAGTCCACAATGCACGGCCCATTCTGGTGACCAGTATACAAGGTAGAGCCAGGTCTAGTGATTAGTCCACAATGCACGGCCCATTCTGGTGACCAGTATACAAGGTAGAGCCAGGTCTAGTGATTAGTCCACAATCCACGGCCCATTCTGGTGACCAGTATACAAGGTAGAGCCAGGTCTAGTGATTAGTCCACAATCCACGGCCCATTCTGGTGACCAGTATACAAGGTAGGGCCAGGTCTAGTGATTAGTCCACAATCCACGGCCCATTCTGGTGACCAGTATACAAGGTAGAGCCAGGTCTAGTGATTGGACTGTGCATTGTGTACCATTCTGGTGACCATTATACAATGCAGTGTCAGTGTTCTGCTTGTCCATTTTACACATGCATGCTTATTTGATCATTGGCTGCCCAGATTTTCTTACTGGGTTTGAAAACACTATTTAATCCTATATTGAGTGTTTATTTTGAGTGCTAGTGGCAATATATTATTATGGTTGTCTCTGGATGTCTGTGAGGAATGCTCGGGTCTGTGTATGTAGTGGTAATTGAAAAGAAGGACCTCTGTTTACACAAGTCTTAAACTGGGGAAGCCTTAAAATAGACCTGTTCCTATACACATTGAGGCAGCCAATTTGTGGGCCGAGCCAACATGAATCCGTATCCATAACCCACAGTGATGTCAGTAATATAATAGGCTGCATTCTCAGTGACGTCACTGGTTTCTTATGCACTTATAGGCTGCATTCTCAGTGACGTCACTGGTTTCTTGTGCACTGATAGGCTCCATTCTCAGTGACGTCACTGGTTTCTTGTGCACTGATAGGCTGCATTCTCAGTGATGTCACTGGTGTCTTGAGCAGGGATAGGCTGCATTAATGTAACGTACACAAAGTTGATGCTAAGGACGCAGCACTGTGTGAAGATGTATACAGATATTGCATGAGGAAGCGGACAATAAACAAAAACATTGTTTATATTTTTATAATTATTCTGCCTCCTGAATAGAGATGCTCAAGAAGTTTAAATTTGCTTTAAATTTGATGACATTTCACCAGTCCAATGACCACAGACGTGTTTCAGTGGTGCAGACCTTCTCTGCCCTCTCGGCAGACGCCTCCGAGAACTAGAAGCGATTCTGGGGTATAGATTTATCAAACATTCTAAAATTAAGGCTCCGCTGTAGAATTCTATGCCATTTAGTGCTTCATAAATGAGTGGTATCTTTTGTCTACAAATTAGGTTTTGTTATTATAATCGATTGTTGCAGACAACGCAATTCATTTTGTGCTGTAAAACATTATTTTGAAATTTGTAGTCGAGCCACAAAATTCATTTTGTAGTACAGAATTTTTTTCTTTGTTGAACAAATGTGATACAAAAATGGAATAATTGTCATTTTGTAGCACAGCCACCAATTGTTTTTGACATGCTTGTCACTCATCTACAAGGCTGGGTGACCGACTGCACCAAACAGTCTTGTGTCTCCACACTCATTACATCCTCCCATTCCCGATTACAGGACTTTTTTTGGGCTGCACCCACTCTATGGAATTCTCTCCCTCGCACAATAAGACTCTCCTCTGGTCTACAAACTTTCAAGCGTTCTTTGAAAACCCACCTCTTTAGACAAGCTTATAATATTCCTCAACCACCCTCTTACCCTCACTACATTACCCTAATACCACCCGTTACACAACTACCCCTTGACCAACATTGTTGTGTGACGAGACCATTTAGCTTATGAGTCACTTTTACCTTTGCAGTCTGGCTGGGCCGACTGCAAATGTAGACTTAGCCTCATGTGTCAAACTCCCATTGTCCCATAGATTGTAATCTTGCGAGCGGGGCCTTCTCACCTCTTTGTCTGTTTTTACCCAGTTTGTTTATTAGTTTACTGTGTTTGTCCCCAATTGGAAAGCGCTACGGAATATGTTGGCGCTATATAAATAAATAAATGATGATGATGATGATGATGGCCTTGTTTGACTTTACCAAGTAGTGACTTTTAATTTGGTCACTAGTGGCTTTGTTGGCGCTGTTCCATCGCAGTCCACGGATCTATCACTGACCTATTATAAACCGGTTCCTCATTCTTAAATCTTGCTCTAAACTGATTCCAGGACAATGTTTCCTCTGTGTGCCAACGAGAGGTTTGTGTGTCACCCGTGCCAAGACTAGTATCTCCCCACACAGACTAGGTGATGTTGACAAACTTTAGACGTCTGAGACGCTTTGGAAAAAAAATTTTTTCTCCTGTGCTGATCCTCTGCAAAATGAGTAAAACGACAGTTTGAAACCACAGGGGAATGTCGGTTATTACAATTTTGCTATTCACTAAAGCATCAAAGCTGCATTAATGAGGGAAAACTAGGACTTGTGAATATTTATAACAGTTCCTTGAGTGGCTCACGCCTCTCGGTGGCACACACATAATTACCACCCATATTACTGAGCCCACGGCTGGATTAACTCTATTGAAGCGGACTCGTGTCTGTTTTTGAAAGGGTAATTTTGCCTAGCAACCGCTCCTTGACATGGAATCGTATAAAAACAATTATCCAGGTCTCTTTTTCGCGCATCCTAATTTCTATTGTAGACCGCTCATTACTTCTGTGCTAAGCATCGATTATTTTCATGGCAGAGGTAATAACACTTGTAGCTAATGATGTTCCTCTTGGTATCGCTGCTCAGTGTTCTGTTGCTTGTGTCTACTGCGGAATACGAAGAACCAGACTATTGTATATTACAGTCATACTTTGAGTCACGTTGCAATTTAAAAAGTAATATTATCATACTTGCAAACTCTCCCTGAATGTCAGGAAGACTCCCTGAAATAGGGGTGATCTCCTTCACTCCCTGAAGAGTCTGGCATTCTCCCTGATGCTGAGCCAGTACAAGACGTGGTTGGCTTCGCCATCTGTGGCATGATGACACAGTTCAGAAAATGTGTCCTATGTCCATGTATTGATGCCTATGGAGGTGGCCATTTTCATGGAGACCAAGATTTAATCAAAGACTGACAGGTAAGACAACATGACTTCAGTAATGGAGACAGAAATGTAAAAGACACTTCAGTCTCTAGAGATTCATTAGCTGCTTTTCTTTAACGCATAGTGGCCTACTCTCCCGGAATGTCTGGGAGACTCCCGCATTTCTGGGAGACCTCCCGGGAGAGCAGGGCAACCTCCTGGTTCTCACCCCCGCAATAGATAAGTTGCTGGTGGGGCGGGGCTTAATGACGCAAATATCGTAGCAACTTAGCTCCACCCCTGCTGTAATTGGCCAAAATTATGACAATCATTTAGGGGGTGGGTTCAAAATTATGCGATTCGTCAAGCCTCGCTCCCACACGCCCACCTCCCCCGGGATCTCCCAGAAGCCAACAAGGAAAAGTTGGCAAGTATGAGTAGTACGCCCAGAATATAAGTTTATTCTTTTCTTATTAGTCTTCACCCCTTCCTGCTGCTAGTCCTTGTCTAGTGTAAGTGGCAGCTTTTATAAAATATAGAAAGGACTCGAGACGCATTCTTGTAGTGGATCCGCCCTGGTTTGATAAATTCCAGCGGCACGAGACTTTATATTGCTGATGTATGCAGCGATAGTAAATGAATCTTACTGCTACACTAACAGACCCCTGTATTGCAAAATTCTGATTGTGTGGAATTTATAGTCTATGAATAGAGCTATGACGACAACAACAGTCCATTGATTCTACTGTGCAGTATGGCTGAAATGGGACGGGAAAAACTTTAACATCAACATTTTATTTATACAGCGCCAACAAATTCCATAGCGCTTTACAACTGGGTACAAACACAGTAATAAAACAATACAGACAAAGAGGTAAGAAGGTCCTGCCCGCAAGCTTACAATCTATTGGACCAAAGACCAAACGCAAATGATGCAAATAATTTGCGGAACAGTTTTGCTAGGAAAAAAATAAGATTACGTCATACTTGCCTACTCTTCCGGAATTCTTGGGAGGCTCCCAGGAGTCCTCCCGGAAGAGTAGGCAAACCTCCCGGAATCGCCAAAAACCACGGCAAAGAATGGCCGGGGTGAGGCTTAATCCCCCCCTCTATTCAATGTCGTGAATTTCGGCATTCTATAGTGGGGGCGGGGCTATGGCGACGCAACAACGTCACCACACCCCCTCCTACCCCCGTCACATGACTTCTCCCCCGGGAGATCCTCGGGGGAGAACTTTTTAGAGTTGGTATGTATGGATTGCATCTGGTGGAAGCTTGTACAGTATTCAATTTTCAGTACAAACGTTACTTTATATTAAAACATTATTTAAAATAATGAAAACCTCAAAAGTATTAAAACATTTCTATCTATAAACCATTCTTGTTTATTTAGAGAGGTAAAGGGGAAATGAGGTTATCATGTAACAAGGGTAGTCTTTCCCTTTTAAAATAACATACCTTTTGTGCCCGGAATAATTGAGCATCTCTACCAATATATCACTGGTCACCAAGTATAATTGTGGCTTATTTGATTTCTGCTATGAACACCATCTGGGTGGTAGAAGGTCAGAATTGAAGCAAACAATCCTAGATACAGAGTGACATTCAGCAGACAGTGAGGGATATGAGTATCTGTATTCCCGCATGTGGGAGACCTGCAGCTTTGTAAAAGAGGATTCCCTCCAGGTTAGTCGCGTGTCCCTAAGTTTAAGGTGGAGATTCAGTTTAACGCAATATTAACATTACAGCCACCAGTCCCTAATTCCCACGGACAGTCTTGAGTTTCAAAGATTTGTCCTAGGAAATATCCCTCTTTTTCAGAAGTTAGGAGTTCCTATTTTTTTGCATGTTGAATGCAGTGTGCACCATCAATTCTTCTCTGTTAATATCTATTGAAAAGAAATATTTCAAATGCAGAAAGGTTACATTAAAACCAATGTCCGTGAAAGTACAATGATGTTGATTCTTTTACACAAAAACTCTGCTTGATGTGTTCAGGTGCATTTGTCAGCACAGAGGTGTCCCGGGAATTATTTTGAAATATTGGCATGTCTGCAACAAGGTTTGGTATTCTGCGGCTCTCCAGGGTTTGGGGAACTACAAGATTGCTGGGACTTGTAATTCCACAATAGCTAGAGGGTCATATATTCCCTACCTATGAATTGATTTGTTCCGGTACATGTGTGCGATTGAAAACGGTCATGTATTATGGGCATACTTGCCTACTTTCAATAGGCGACGTCTGGGAGAGGGGCGTGACTAGACTAAAATGACGTTTTGACGCGTAGGGCTGGGCCAAAATGACGCTATTCTCTGTGAATCGCGTCATTTTATCAAAGGAATTGCGGGATGCAGGAGAAATGCCAGCTCTCCCGGGAGTCCGGGAGACCAACCCGAATTTCAGGAGTCTCCTGGACTTTCTGGGAGAGCTGGCAAGTATGTAAATTCTGGGTATTATTTTGGATTGGAATGGATCAAATCTACTGTGTTGGATGTGAGTTTCAGATGAATTTTGGGGGGGCTGTAGCCCCATCAGCTGTGGAGCCCAGAATTTTTCTTTTTTATTATTTGAATCTTTTTTTTTTTATACCAGGTAGAGGTTAGTCTGATAACTTTACCAAACTTTTATGAAACTTTGTAACAGAATGACTAAGCAGACTTGTCATATCTTTCATATTATCTGTAAACCAAATTCTATTTATTTCTCTTCGAAAAAAATGTTTTTTCGGGACTTGTTAGATTGCGGCCAGGAGCAGTCACCATTCTGAATGGTGACTGCTCCCAAAAACGAAGAGGAATGCAAAGCAGCAGATATCCATGATATCTGCTGCGATGCCCCCTTAATAAATTTGCGGAGGACACTGTGGGACCTTAATGACCCGTTAAAAGCATTATCGTGCTTTATTAAATATGCCCCTATATTAGATATGTCCACATTTTCTCTGATTGTTATGGTTTTTGATAACTTTGCAATTCTTTTCTTATTTATATCCCGTCCTCATTGTCTAAAGCCTTCCCGGAAATTATTGGCTTGGCGCCGTTCGCCCAGTTATTATATCTTTGTGTCATTACACAGCCTGTTGTGTTTTGTCCCAAATTGGACAGTAACATTTAATTTTTCTATATGTTTTTACATTTTGGCATCGGTCGCCGACGTCGCGTTTCTTTTGTGGTCCGTCGCTGAGCAAGGATTTTGGAGCCGCTTGTAAAAGTAATGACTGCAATTTTAGGGATGGTTGAAGCAATTTGGCGCACCCTCATTTAAATCAGTGTCTATTGTGTGCTACTGGCAGCTCTGTGCCTGGATTTCGGACTCCAAAAACGGAGCCAATTCTCAACGGGTTCACCCTTTGTTTGCCAGGGGAACCTGTCCTTCCTCATATCGCTGCCAATGAAACCATTTCAAAAGGTGTTGGAGATTACATAGCAAAGAAAAAAATAAAGCTGCACCGATCAAAAGCCATGTGTATAACTCTATATTATCAGTGGTCGAAGTGAAAATTTAGGAGTGGCAATATGGACATATGTAAGTGACTGGAGTGTGATAGTGTTACAATGACGGCAGTAGGATAAGTGGCGGTATGACATACACCCGTATACCCCCCACTTGGAACAATGCATATCATGCTGCCTGGGATGATATCCCTGTATCCACATTGATGCTGGAAGGCAGGGGCAAACGCAGGATTTGTAGAGGGGGGTTTCCACACCACGCCACCAGTGGGCGTGACCAGCATGCATGGGGGTGTGGCTATATTAGACAGTGCTTGGCTGCTCTCCAACTCTTCCTATCCCCATAATATACATGGGCAATGCTGCGTGCACTACTGTTAGGTGCACGCAGCTCTCCCTTTTCAAGCAGAGCCGTGTGAAGCGGGGGCAGGGTCCAGCCACCTCAATTATACAGGCTTGGAGGGGGTTTCCGTGCACTAGGAACCCCCCTTCCCCCTCTGTTTGCCTATGGAAGGTGGTGTGTTTTTGCTCTCTGTGACAGAACCAAAAGCAGTGGGCCGTCTGTCGCTCACAGCCCTGGACATTTGTCCCATCGACATCTAGTATAACATGTCGCTGGATGCGGCGGGTCCACAAGTCAATGGCCCATGGTAGATGCGTCGGTGACTCCCAGGTCAGGAATTAACGTATAATGGACATCTGAGTAACGTGTTACAGCGTATTGGTGCACACATACTTGCACCCGCAAGACTCGCCGTAGGCTACAAGAAGCCCGGAATTCAGATTCATATCCAGAATCGTGCCCCCAATAAAAAAAAAAGCCGCCATGCATCATACTTGTCGACTCCCGCATTTCTTTGAGACTCCCGCGTTTCTGGGAGACCCCCGGGAGAGCAGAGCAACCTCCCGGTTCTCACCCTTGCAATAGATAAGTGGTGAGGGTGCGGGGCTTAATGTTTCAAATACTGCATCATCTTGGCCCCGACCCTGCTATAATTGGCCAAAATTGAGACAATTGTTCAGGGGGCGGGAGCAAAATGATGTGAGTTATCAAGCCCCGCCCCCCACACACCCACCTCCCCTGAGATCTCCCTGAAGCCAACGAGGAAAAGTTGGCAAGTATGCCCTGCATTGATGATATGCTTGCGACAGGGATCAAGGATCCCTATCTTTACATCTGCTCACATTGCACTAATGATGTAAGGCGCCTAAATGGAAAAGCTGCGACTCCTGACATAAGTTCGACAGCCTTGTTGATTTTATCTCGGAGCAGATTTTAACACATTGCACTCAGTGAGCCTCGGTGGAGACAGCTGCTGAACAGGTCTTTGTGAGATTACTGATCAGAGTGTTTATCTTTTGTGTCCAGCCACAAATTGTATTGTCAGATGTGTGCCAGAGAGTTCACCACAACACAGACACAATTAGCTCTTTCTTAAAAACCAGCTGTTCCTGCCTGACAGACCCAGTGACTGGCAAGACGTGTGCTGGGTATAGTATGTTTACTCTCTGCCACTCGGCTGCTAGTGGAGATTCTACATTTCATTGACTGTCAAGAGCACCGGTTGCAGGGAAGGGAAGCTGTGAGTGAGCGCCTGCACTCGCAACGCTCGCTTGCAGGTCAGGCTAGCAACATCATGCTCTCTTAATATCAAAAGCCAATCGCGTCACCAGTAGGGAAGTTAGGATGCTGAGTCATAAACAGGAGTCCAGCCAGCTAATTACCAGTTGCTGAATAGACTATATTATTGGGGTGAAATTTGCACCTTCTTATTGCCCTTTGACAGAAGAGAGTATGGGGCAGCACGGTGGCTCAGTGGTTAGCACTTCTGCCTTACAGCACTGGGGTCATGAGTTCAATTCCCAACCATGGTCTTATCTGTGTGGAGTTTGTATGTTCTTCCCGTGTTTGCGTGGGTTTCCTCCGGGTGCTCCGGTTTCCTCCCACACTCCAAAAACATACTGGTAGGTTAATTGGCTGCTATCAAAATTGACCCGAGTCTCTCTCTCTCTGTCTGTCTGTGTCTATATTAGGGAATTTAGACTGTAAGCTCCAATAGGGCAGGGAGTGATGTGAATGAGTTTTCTGCGGAATCAGTGGCGCTATATAAATAAATGATGATGATGATGATGATTCTTTGCCTAATGACTATTCCCTTCGGAATGTACAGGAGACGCCTGAATTTTGAAGGGTCCTCTCGGACTTCAGGAAACACAGGCGCCCTTCCGGATCCCAGGGGGGAGACGCGATTTGCGTCTTTGAGAACAGCCCCCACAGCGAGTTGCCAGGAAACATGAGAGGGTCTGGGGTTAGTGGCGTAAGGCATCGCTGCGCCAAACAAGCGCAAGTGCGAAACAAATGCACATCTACACTGAAGCTTGTTATTATAAAACATAATATACCCATTACTGTAAAATAAAAAGGATATCAAATGATCAATGAACTCCTTTGTGGCGTCTATTAAGCTATCTGACAGTAGAAAGTACATTATACAGATTATAACTGCTTATTACTGATTTTTATATGGTTTATCTTCAAGAAATAAAACTACTTGGAGACAGTCGTTACCTGTCTCTTCTCTCTCTGCCGCCTCCAGAAATACTTTCACATCCTCACTTGTAAACCGTGATAACATTTCACTGCTGGACTAATTTAATATGAAGTGTTGCGACTAATTGCCCAAAATGTTTAATTAATAACAGACACTTTCTGTCCCTCAGAGAGGCTGCAGCTGGACCCCTGGAGTGATTAAAGAAAATGAACAAAGCAGTAATTATGAAGCTTGCTTTGGGGGGTGGGCAGATCAGGGGTTTTATGGTTACATGTGATGATTAGGGCTCCTGGTCTTCTCCTGGGGTTAACCCGTTCATCACCAGCAGCAGAAGATGAGACCAAAAGTTGAAGGGACAATACCAAGAGACTAGTTTTTATTCATTAACTGTAAATAGTGTTTTATTTCATTTGTTCCAGTACCTATCTATCTTTTAGAATGTTGTGCATTATTTCTTTTTAAACAAAGCACAAAAAACAATACATTGGTTGTCCTTACTCCTTCCAATATATAACTCTCAGTCTGTGGCTCCCTGCTGCCTCCATTCCCCTCCTCACATCATGTCACTGCCCCTGTCACATGCACCCCTGTCCTCACCGACACATCACTCATCTCCTGATATACTCTGTGCTGCTGGGGGACCCTGCTCCTTCCACTATAAAACTCTGTCTGTGGCTTCCTGCTACCTCCATTCCCCTCCTCGCATCATGTCACATGCAGCCTAGTCCTCACTATCAGAATCGCACAAGTGAACAGGCTATGCTTCTCTCCTGAAATGCCCTGTGCTGCTGTGAAGTCTCTAATGCCCTGACACTAATGAACACTTTTATAGCATTTATGAAGATGTTTTTTTTTGTATATATGTGGAGATATATATATATATATATATATATATATATATATATATATATATATATATATATATATATATATGTATATATATGTGTGTGTGTGTGTGTGTGTGTGTGTGTGTGTTTAGCATTACTTCCTATAAATCTGTCAGGAAGAGTGATAGATATTCTTATCACATATAAGTACTTATGGCGTTAGGTAGTAAAACATGTACCCATAGCAAACAGTCACACACACTCTCGTTTTTATACTACGGTTTTAAAAATGAAAGCAAACGTTTGATTGGTTACTGTGAGGCACACCGCAGTGGTCCATAATTGTCCCCAGTTGTCCTTTTAAATGCACTCGGTCTCTGCGAGTAGTTTGATTCTCGCTGTGATCCACAGTACATGAGCCATGACTTTATTCCTCAGCAAGATCATTAGTCCAGTCATGCTGAAATAGGAGGGTAATTATGTTACATGCTCGTACTATTTAGTACACTCTTCCTAGAGAGTCTTGTTAATGACTTACACCCATTTCTTCTGCTAGAGTCCTCAACACCCCTCCAGTCCCTTTTACCTCTTTTAAATAGCGTAACACTCACAGTTAACTCTGCATGTTTCCTGTATCAGGACTGTACTCGGGATACATAGATAATCCCCAACCACAGTCCATTACCTTCTAGCAAACACAGAATCGTATAAATATTCTTCCCTGGATAAATGCACCAATGTACTCTGCATATCTTGTGTTTTATTCCTTGGTTGTGTCTCTCTGCTTTCTTCCTCTGTGTGCAGCTCTGAATTGTGTCTGTTTTACATGTGTTTGTAGAATTTAGTGCTGCTATGTCTTTGTGGCTTTTGAAGCTTTCCCCTTTGTGTGTGTGTGTGTTCCTGTGTAGTTTCTTCTTGCTGGGGAGTATAGTTGCTCTCTGTGTGAGGTTTGTAATGGAGAATAGAATATCTCTTTTGAACTGCTCATTGCCAGGGGGTGAGAGAGAGAGCGAGAGAGAGAGAGAGAGTTATGGCTTTTAAAGTCATGACATGCAGGACACGTGTGTGAACACGTCCTTGCACACACTCCGGTCACACAGGGAGTAGGGATCTACGCAGGGTTTAGTGGGTCTGATGCCGGGTTGTATGCATGTGGTATATGCCCTAGGTGTGGGAGAGTGTGCTGGTGGGGGAGGGATAAATTGGAAGACTATAGCTCTCTGTAAAATATACATATTGCTTACAATGAAAATATATCTTAATTATTTGACCTTTTTTTTGCTTTAGAAATAGAGAAATGAGAAAATAAGTTATGCCATACTTGCCAACTCTCCCGGAATGTCCGGGAGACTCCCGCATTTTGCGAGAGTCTCCCGGACTCCCGGGCGAGTGTGGCAATCTCCCGAATTCTGCCCACTTCACTAGGAAGTGCCCACTTCCTAGTGAAGTGGGCAGAATTAGATCCCAAACGCCGCGATTCCCGATGAATCGCGGCGTTTAGCCCCGCCCCCCGCTGTCAAATGACGCAATTTGCGTCATGCCGTCACAGGGGGCGGGGCCGAAATGACGCGATTTTGGCCGCCCCGCCCCCTCACGCCCCCCTCCACTGGCTGGCTCCCGGAAGAGAGCTGAAGAAAGTAGGTAAGTATGAGTTATGCATGTAGAAAGAGCGTGTTTTCATTCCAAGTTGGCAGTCAAGTCAGTGAATTTACAGTATAGTTGCCAATGTTACCAGGAAGTCCAGGAAACTCCAGTTTTAGGGTGTAAGCTTTCCCGGGAGAGCAGACAATTATCCTGGTGCTCGCCAGCCTTCAAGGTGGTGGAGGACATTATGTAAATCACATCATCGAGCCCCGCCTACCCAGCATACCTGCCCTCCTAACTCCTGCAAGCCCGGTATGGAATGTAAGTCAGTATGGTTTACAGTACATCTGTATATTTGTGCTTGTGCATTCACTGGGAGCTGCCATATACAAAACACCACTCCTGCTTATCATAATCCCCATCATCAGCAGTTATTTATATAGCGCCACTGATTCCTCAGTGCTGTACAGAGAACTCATTGACATCAGTCCCTGCCCCAATGGAGCTTACAGTCTAAATTCCCCAACATACACACACAGACCTAAAGACACTAAGGGCAATTTAATACCAGCCAATTAACCTACCAGTATGTTTTTTTGGAGTGTGGGAGGAAAGCGGAGCACCCGGAGGAAACCCACGCAAACACTGGGAAAACATACAAACTCCACACAGATAAGGCCATGGTGGAGAATTGAACTCATGACCCCAGTGCTGTGAGGCAGAAGTGCTAACCACTACTGCGTCACCGTACCTAATGTGAGTCACAATTTCCTACTACATTTTTAAGTTTAAGGTGTTTTACTCATAGAACTGGTACCTTGCTCTAATTTAAAACCTCGACCAAACCAGCGGAGAACCGTGACTTGCTACAAATGCTTATGCAGCGCTATTGTATTGTGTACAACATTTCCCTGTCACCGCTGTGTAAAGAGGAAATGAGGCCTTTTTGTTTTTGGGCTGTCTGTCAGCGGGGGTGCACAGGGGCCACTGAGCGTTTTCCTTCCTGCCCTTCAGACCCCAGACGGGAGAGGGTTAATGGACAATGTTGCAGCCAGTTTCTCTCCAAGGTTCTTCTGAAACAATAGAACAGGGGAGACACATTGTTGTTTGTTTTTTTCTGGGGGTCTCCACATTAAAATGCTGACCCTTCATTTATTGTTTGACAATTCATCAAAAGTAATAGGCAGAATTATAAAACAAATAACCTTTCTCTGATGGTTTGTGAGCTGGTCGGCAAACTTATTTTCAATAACCATTCTCTATTTATGTTGTCTTCTGATGACCCCGGTGTGCTTGGGCGCCAGCGACACATGGAAACTGATGAGATGATTTGTAAAGTTTTGATTGGACGTGAACTTATGTATAACGCTGTGCAGTGGTTTCCGTGTCTGAAGGTTTCTTTTCAGCTATTTTGTTGTACTCCCCTCTTCCTCCACCTTAGTACACTGTCATGGACTCTCACCAATGTCTCCGTTTAGCAGGGTACCGATACTTACAGCCACTGGGGGCAAACCTAGGCCGTTCCTAGGATGCCAATAATTAGGAGGTGCCTAAAATACTGAATAGAATAATGTTGCTCATCCAGCGTTTTTAATGCCACTGCAGCACCCCCAAATGGGGGTCTCCTGACGTGAAGGAGAAACATCCAGTGGCTTCTTGCGTGTGAAGCTCTATGCTCCATGTCAATGTTGCACTGGGAGGTTATGATGTCACAGCCATACTTGCCAACATTGACAAGTACTGCTCAGGGGGAGGGGTGTGTGTTGGGGGCGGGGCCCGACTGGTAGGGTAATTTGACCCCGCCCCTAAACAGACATCTCATTTTCTGACCAATTACAGCAGGGGGCGGGGTCATGATGCATGATTTGCGCCATAAGCCCCGCCCCTTAACTATTGTGAGGCAATTAGAACCGGGAGGTTGCCCTGCTCTCCCAGAATTTCGGGAGTCTCCCGGACATTCCGGGAGACCTCCTGTGACTCGAGGGTTTCTAAAGGACGTGTTTGTTGTTTCTAGTACGTCAATCCTTGGGCAGCTCTTTGCATTAGAGAGGGGGCCCGGGGTAAAGTTTACACACTTGCAGGGGGCCACTAATCTCCGTCTGCCCTGTACAATGGCGGATCTTTGGTGTCACAGACAACACAACACCATCAAAGACTATTGCTTGTGTTACGCTGCGGACACAGCTTCACACACCAGCCTTTGTCAAAGTATTTGGCATGAAATGAAAACCAAACATTGAAAAAAAACAAGAGGTGGAAAAATGTGAAATCACTGGGGAGACAGAGCTATGAATCGCTACCTCATCTGTCACTTTGTGAGACAACACTTCTGGGGAAAATATTTCACCGTAACCTCTAATTACATTCCTGGATCTCCAAGTTATCCGCAAGCAGCGCTGCGTTCTAGAACGACAATGGGCGACGTGATATACTTCTGGGGCGACGCGCTGCAGCCATCTGCCCTTCAAAAGGGCCGCACGTTGCCCTTAACCTCAATAATAAGTTAAAACAATACATTTAATAAAAATACATTTAATATTGATGCTTCCACAAACATTACTGTTGTCAATAGCAACCACAGATGTTTATTAAAATTTTCTAACTGGTACTGAGAGAAAAAAAAGGCCGAATCCGATTGGTTGCTGTGAGCAACACCAACTTTTCACACCAGTATTCATAAAGGTCACCCAGTGATTTCATTTACCTTCCTAATTTCTGTAAGAACTTAGCTGGCTGAGTTCCACAGTTGGGTGTATCCCTTGTCGAGGCATTAAAGGCTCGGACACGTTGAAGTGCGGTTTCAAATGTCCTGGGCTGTGTCTTTCACTTCGTACGACTAACTCACTTGTTTCAGGGGAGTATAAATACGAATCTGTCGTCTGCACTTGGGCGAAACGGCTTTGTTAACATTGGACTTTCTCTGTACAGATTTTAGCTTGGTGTTTTTCCTGGAAGGTTTTTGGAATTGCAATTACTCCGTTTCTTTTCAATTTCAGGAAACTAGCAGACCTGGTGAAGAAGATATGGCCATACAGGGTAATGTTAGCTGATTCCTGGCAGTTGTGTGCCCTCTCTCAAATACTTACATCGTGCCACTAGTTATAATGGGGTTTATAGCTTAAAGGGAAACTACCACGACACATCAGACAAATACAGGCTACATGTTTTCAAGCGATGAGCTGACCTTAGGGCTTCTGTGCCTCACAGCATTGCTGAAAATCTGGACAAATTTAAGTCATGCCCCAATATGACAGCATTTTCCTGCAGTGCCACACAGTTTTTGACCCCTGAAAAACTAGTGCAGTTTAGAAAATCAAAGCAAATATCAGATTATAGGCAGACGTTTTCCTTCGTGCCAGTTTTCATAACGACACGGACACCAGAATAACGTTGGAATTAAAATATATTTATTAATATATTTATTAAATGGATATATTAAACTAGAGGGGCTAAAGGCGGACGAGAGCAGGGCAGATGGCAAAAACAAAACCAATAACGGTGGAAAGGTCAGACCATTGTACCACCAACCCAGGATTTACCTTATCTATTGGCCGGTGCGAAATATATGTCCAACGGCAAGACTACACCCCCCTATATAAACCGCCAGCGATAATCAACATACTGGCCCAGAGTCCCATTCACTGGACCCAACACACGTGATGACAACACCATACGAAAGGGGGAGTAGTGACCTATGACATATAAACCAAGCACCATATGCAAACTTACCAACTGCACTGCTCTCCCACCAAAGAGCCGTAACCATTTTAAAAACAGCCGGGTGGGAGGGAGGAATCCAGAAACAGAGAGGGGAAAATGGAGGAGAACCCTAACCTATATAAAACAAAACCACTCCCCCCTCTCTGCCTATTGGTTCACATATAATACAAGCCCATAGGCTAAACACCTAATCACTCACCCACGTGATTTTAACTGCGTTCAGGCTGATGGCCACACTTCTCTAATCATGTGACAAATATCTTATAACAGATTTTACTGTGTGTTTATTTATTTAAATGAAGATAAGTCAAACTTGCCAACTTTTCCTCATTGGCTTCAGGGAGATCCCAGGGGAGATGGGCATGCGGGTGCGGGACTTGATGAATTGCATCATTTTGGCCCCGTCCCTTAAATGATTGTCTCCATTTTGGCCAATTACAGCAGGGGCTAAGATGATGCGTTATTTGCGTCATTAAGCTTTCCCCCCCATCACTTATCTATCGTGGGGATGAGAACCAGGAGGTTGCCCTGCTCTCCCGGGAGGTCTCCCAGAAATGCGGGAGTCTCCTGGACATACCGGGAGAGTAGGCAACTATGCGTTAAAGAAAAGCAGCTAATGAATCTCTAGAGACTGAAGTGTCTTTTACATTTCTGTCTCCATTACTGAAGTCATGTTGTCTTATCTGTCAGTCGTTGATTAAATCTTGCTCTCCATGAAAATGGCCACCTCCATAGGCATCAATACATGGACATAGGACACAATTTCTGAACTGTCATCATGTCACAGATGGCGAAGCCAACCACGTCTTGTACTGGCTCAGCATCAGGGAGAATGCCAGACTCTTCTGGGAGTGAGGGAGATCACCCCTATTTCAGGGAGTCTCCCTGACTTTCAGGGAGAGTTGGCAAGTATGAGAAGTCAACCTAGAATATTGTAAGCGGAACTGGAAGATTGTATTACTGGAACCGTTTAGTGCAATTTTGCAACAACTTATCTTGTCTCTCCTTTGTATATACAATACCTTTCTGTGTCTCTTACTTCCATCCAAGTCGTTTATTTCTGTTGCCCTTGGAATGAATGCGAAGTTTCTCTGTGGTAAAAGAAAAAAAAAACAAGTACTGTGTCTCATACAGCAGAACCAAATATAGACCATTTGTTCCTGGTATGTTGTAAGACCTTGATTAAAAGCACTGACGTAAACCACAAAGCTGAAGTGTTTATTAAGTATTGAGGACCAATAAAATAAATGTGTCAGCAGGTGGGAATTTTAATTTAGCCTTTATAGGTTCAGCTTGATGTACTTATAGCAGTCTAAAAGTATTGTATTTTGATGAATGTTTATTTTTTTTATGAAATCCATTTTCCAAAAAATACATTATCCTCATTATATATAATATTTTCATATTAGCAAATAGACTTTCCTTAAAAATAAGTTCTGGTTTTTTTTTTAGATTTTTTTTTTTTGTATTGAGCATACGTTTTTTACGATTCAATTAATTCTACTGGATAGAGTTCTGCGTTTGTTGTCTTCTTCGTCTCTTCCGTATTCCACGGCATACAGAGGTGTGTGTATAACTCACCCTGTCTATTAAAGTTCACACAGCCAACTTACACTCAATCTTCATCTCTTCATCAGAGACGGAACAACCTGCAGCCAATCAGGTTTGGAGAATGTTCACAGCAGCACAGAGTTGCTGTGGGAAGCACCTCCTTTACTGAAGTTCCTTGTAGAACACATTACATGTGTGTTAAAGATTCCCTTGGCGTAAAACCCCAAAACTGAAATACTTGTAGTAAATTTGGACAAAGCCTCTGTCCCTTATTTGTGTTGTTTTTGTCTTTTTCATGAAACCCAACCCAAGCTGCCGTTGAGTACACATATTCTAGCATGAGATTAGAATAGCAGAGGGTTACTGTCCCAGTGCCAGCAGGGTGAATAGAATTCCTTTAATCCTCCCATTTCCCGGATCAGGAGAGGGGATCGTGTCTGACAGTGTGAGCAGAGGGGGACTGTCATCAGGTCCCATGAAAAACGCTTAGTGGGAAAATCTTTTGTTGTGTTTCCAAATCCCCTCCCAACTCTCCATTCTAAGTTTCGCTCCCGGAAGGGGCATAATCGCTGATCTGGCACCAAAGCGTATTCGCTTCACAGCTTGGCAGCGTCTGTGCCCAGGCTAAGTGCTAGAGGAGGGGTACTATTGTTAGAAGAGTGGGCAGCTAGTTTGTACATGGTTTCAGAAACACAATATTGCTGTGTTTATAGTATAAAAGCTCAAGATATTTATGCTGAAATTGACAAAATGATTTTCCACTAAATTGTACAGGAGGGGAGGAAAATATAAAGTAATATTGTACTGTAAATGTAATCAATGTAGACTTCGTTTTTCAATTTCATAATAATTTTGTTTTGTTGTTTTTTTTACCATCATTTAATATCACAAATCGAAAACAGTTGGTGGACGATAAACTCGAAGGCTAGTGTCAGACAAGCTGTAAAGCTGCAGATTTGTTTTTTAATTTTAGAAAGTAGCAGATCGTTACTAATAGTCTGAAAAGATTTTAATGATTGTTTGTTATGTCTTCGTTTTTTTGGGGCTATAAATGACAGTTGTTTTTGTGTTAGGTTGTATGACATCACCCTACTCGCAGCATACCTGTTTTTAGACTAGGCGGCTGCTGGTGTCTTATAAAATCTGACACCAGCAGCTGCCTTGTCTGGATTATAAATAGGAGTTTTTATAGCAAACGTCGATTTTTCTATATTTTTCGTGTTCTGATATTAATAATAACCACGCTGAAAAACGACTTTGTTTTTGCTGTAGTAAATATATCTGTAATTTTTCAGCTTTGTGATAATTCCACCTTAAACTAAGAACATCTTTCATCACCGAGAACGTGGACAATATTTGATCTTTACATTTGAGATCTTTTAGCCTCTCACACAAGGAAATTGGTTTCTATAAAATAATCGGTAGTCTGTTAGACAAACGTTTAATTAAGCTATTAGCCAATGGGACAGGACAGATTAGAAAAAGTTTAAAAAATTAGTTAATGGTTTACCTATATTTTATTAACTGATGAGATTTATTCATGTAGACCTGGGTATACACGTCCACTTAGTTGCTACAAGAACCTTGTACATCAGTCAAGTCTCACATGGTTCTATCTCTATTTCACTTAATCGAGAGGCCTGACACACATTGTATCCGCTACAGACGCCATTGTCAGGAACAGTAATTAAGTGGATCGCACAAGCCGCTCCTGCCACCCTCATACACAAATTGGATGTGCTCCTGGATCACTACTGGATGAACATAGCCTATGCACGGTGGCTCAGTGGTTAGCACTTCTGCCTCACAGCACTGGGGTCATGAGTTCAATTCTCTACCATGGCCTTATCTGTGAGGAGTTTGTATGTTCTCCCCGTGTTTGCGTGGGTTTCCTCCGGGTGCTCCGGTTTCCTCCTACACTCCAAATACATACTGGTAGGTTAATTGGCTGCTACCAAATTGACCCTAGTCTCTGTCTGACTGTGTGTTAGGAAATTTAGATTGTAAGCTCCAATGGGACAGGGACAGATGTGAATGAGTGATGATGATACTTACCAACTTCTATGTTTAACTCTTCCCTATATGGGAGATTTCGGAGGGAGGGTGTATTGACAGAAATCGCATAATTTTGGCCTCACCCCCACGGTGCAATGCCACAATCTCTTCATCGCGCTCAAAATGACGCGATTCCCGGTGAAACGCGTCATTGATCCTGCTCTCCCACCGTCTTCACTAGGAAGTGGGTGGAATCTGGGAGAAAGCCCTGCTCTCTTTGGGATCTGGGAGAACTAGCCGTAGACTAAGCAAATACGGACAGAACATGACACTTGATAGCGGTTGTCTGTAGTCGTCTCCTGAACACATTTACCAATATGCCCAATTATGATCAGATTGATTTTGATCGGATTATTGTAGGGTGTTATAATCATTTGCCTGATATCAACTGCGGTATTGAAACATTTGTGGCCAGTATTCCTGATAATGCATCTGCTTGATTTCTTTCATAGAAAAAAAGTGTCGAGTTATTGGTTAATTGATGAAAATTGGGAGGAGCTACAAAGATTTCCTCTGCGGGTCCTTTAGGGATTTTTATTCTGAAATTGAAAGCTTATAAATGTATAATTCATCTCTTTAGGATTCTAATTATTGTCATTTTTCATTTTCAATCTCTGGGATATTTTTTCAGCTGATCTGAACTGTACCAAGCTGACTGTATGATTTGCGACTTACATTTCATTTGAAACCCCTGATGTTCCCCTCTCACGCTGTGCGATGGGGCGGAGGTCAGACAATGGTTATATAAAGTGAAATGCAGAGTTTGGAAGTCATGCATTAGAAATCTTGAGTGTGGCTTTGTCATTAGCACACAGACCTGGGAGCAGGACGGGATCCCATCCTTGCCTCTCTTATTTTGCAAGTTCCTTAGCTTATTTTCCCACAGGAAAGTAAGAGTTTTGAAACCCCGTTAAGGCGGAGATAAGGCTGTGGCCAACGTAACGGCTTACATAATATTGTATGAGTTCTGCAGAGTATCTGCCAATGCTTCCCCCTCTCCTCTGATAAGACCATTGAAAAGAGCTTGTGCGACCAAGCAGATAAAAAATAGCAGCAATTTATGTTTAAATATCATGGAGCTGGTATTGTTTTAAGATGAGATGCAGGAAAATATCTGGCATTAATGTGTCTCAATGGGTCCTACACAGGAAGGCTGATAAGAGGATGGGTTAGGTGTAGGTTGTGGTCTTGACGTCCTTAGCGAAAATGTCAACACAACTGGCATTCACCGGACAAAGCTTTAATACTTGGCTCAAGTCCGTATAATTATAAACTTGAATGTATATTAAAAAGGGTTATAGTACTTAACACACCTACATAATGGTACAACGCTTGTTGAGGTTTTTTTCTATATATAAGGCACAGAACTTAGAGGCTACTTTTATAATACACGTAGTATCTGCTGCAAGGGGTGTACTATTTTTTATAATACAAAGTGTACAGGTAACTGTGCAAAAAAAATTCTGTAACCCAGTGAGTTTATGCTATTTTTGTAAACACGCAAAGGTTTAATAAAGTTGGAAGCAATGGTGCAGCACGGTGGCTCAGTGGTTAACATTACTGCCTCACATCACTGGAGTCATGGGTTCCATTCCCCAACAAGGGCCTTATCTGTGTGAAGTTTGTATGTTGCCCCTGTGTTTTGCTTGGGTTTCCCCCGGGTGACCCGGTTTCCTCCCATACTCACAAAACATCTGAGAGATCTACCAAAGCACATAGGTTTAACAGCGCAAATTGGTTGGCGGCTTTTGCAGAGGAGTAGAAGATCACACGGGACGACGGGAGTAGCTGGTCTGAAATGAGCGGCTGTGAGGAGTCTTTTGCGTTCCATGGATTTTGATCTTCCTGGTTCCCCCAGTGGGCTGTATGTATTTGGCTGATTTTTGGAGCATCACTTGGAGGATTAAATTGTCGTCAAATCTCTGAAATTCCGTCAAGCTGCGATTTCTTCACTTCTACTTATTTTCCCATGACTCTTGTAATGTACCCAGGTTATCAGGATAATTGGGGAGACCATTTCCTATAGTTTGTTTACTTTTATGTGAGTTTAAAGTTTCGGGTGGATTTTATTTCTTGCGTAAACTTTAGTTCACGCGGATGTCCAGTTTTTTTAAAATTGGAAACAGTAGTGTCTATTGATTGAAATTTTCTGACCTGGAAATTTTGGCATTGTATTACACTTGCGAACAGGATGCAAAGGGTTAATAGTAGCATCCAATGTTTTGACAGGTATTACATAATAAAATAGCTGTTTAATTTCTTTGATGAAAATCTCTCCTCCTTTTGGCAAGTGCAGTACACTGTCGAAAATCTCCAGGTCATATGTTCCCCTCTAGGTTGATGGCTATGGATAAGCAACATATTCAAAACTGTTCTGCAAAATCTTTGGCTGTGAACCTTAACGCGTTTTGCCAGAGGAATTTGGCAATAAGTGTTTCCAGTTCTACTCCGACCACAGTGCAGGGTTACGCATCCTCAGCTATTTGGACTTTCCCTTCTGGGAGATCCGGGTGGAGAGGTCTAAGACCATGATGGTGAAATTCACACAATACCGCGCAATCATGTGAATCGGACTCCCGAAATTCAAGTAGGCAAGATTGTTGTCTGCAGGAGAGAACGACGCTCGGAGTTGTAGTCCAGAAAAACATAACTTGAATGACCATTATTAATATAAAGTAACATTAGTCTTTATATCTTAAAGTATAAATGTGTAGTGTATTTCATGTGTAGTGTATAATAGAACGTTGCCATAGATTGTAAGATTGAGCGCAACATTCTAGTACTTTGATGTAATATCCTAATATACACAATGCACACCGGTTTGGGTCTATTGTATGAAAACATGTCTTGAAGTTTTTGGGGTTTTTTGGGAGTTTTTTTGGGGGTTTTTTTTATATCAAAACTTTTGTAGCTAGACGGAGTTTGGTATCTGTAGCCCAAGTTGATCATTGTACCCTACACCCTGGCATAAGAGCTCAGCAGGTCCTGAGATAATTGTACCCAGCTGCCCTGAGATAATTGGCGTGTACTCTAACTTAGTCATGTCCAACTCATTAAGACCTTGTCATTGTTAAAAGTGAGAGCAAAGTGCTCTACAGTAAGAGACTCTGCAACAGCTGTCTCTTGTCTCTCACCCATCATCTCTCTCACACGTGGAGCGCTCCCTCCACAATAATATCACATTTCCGCCCCCCTCCCTCCCCTCTCCTCTAATGTTTTTGAATCCGTGCACAGAGATGAAACCATCTGCAGAGATCCCAGAATTCCTCCGCTACTGGGAATTAAGCAAATGCTTGTTTCTTGTGCATTAATGGAAAGCATCTTCTGGTGTTAATTACATTGAATGTGGCTCTGAAGTTCACCTGACTTGTTCCATGCTGGAATCGAAGACTTTAATGTACAGTTGTTAAGTGGAAAAAAAATGTTTTATGGTAAAGAAGCTTCAGAGTCTTATATTTCTGTTAATATTTTGATTTACTCAGAAAAATATTCATAAATTGTCCACTGCACGTTGCCATATTGCTAGAAATTTTTTACTCACATCCAAAGTTACGAACTTAAATCGTTCAATATTTATTCAACCCTATAGAGGCTCATTCACATTAATCTGCTGCAAATATGTGTTTATGTGCTGACTAGCTCATGAAAAGTGCTTTACAATTTATTTTCATTGGTGCCTTTTAAAACTGTTTGTGGAAACAATCTTAGCTCTGCGTTTAAGATTGTAAAATACTGTTTTAATCCGCGAAAATTGCGCATAGGTCATAAAAATACATATAAAATTGTTACTCTTCTTGTCCAAGTACCTTTTGTTACTCACACTTTAAGTTTTATTTATGCTTTGTACATTTTTGTGAATTTTTGCCTGCTTATGTAACCTATGTCTATCTTGTTTGTACATACTCCATGCACGGCGCTGCGTAACGTTTTATAAATCGTAATAAAGTGATTTTTATACATTTTGCACAGTCCAGTCTTCAGTCTCCACCTAGCTGCACTTATGGAAGCAGCTACAAGTGCGTAGAGTAAGTGTGCATCCGGGGGGGCTTCATAAACAACCCCTGTTGTGCATAGTTGCCTACTCTTCCGGAGTGTCCGGGAGACTTTCTCGAATTTCTGGAAGTTCTCCTGAACTCCCAGGAGAGCAGGGCAACCTCCCGGATCCTGGCCAGTTCGGTAAGTTAAATGGAGTGGCGAGCCCCCTGCCGTAATGGGCCAGAAATCATTGCCCATTTAGGGGGCGGGGCTTAAGTGTCGCGATTCAAGGGCCCCGCTTCCACACGGCCACCTCTCCCCGGATTCAATCTTGCCACAGTTGGCAAATATGCCGTAGTATGAGTGAATCCTTGGTAATGTATGCTAAGGCAGCCTTATTAAAACTCGTATCTGTTAACACACTTAAAAGTAAGCAAACATAAATATTTCTGGTTAGCTTAGGAGTAGAGTGGCTTAGTTTTATTTTATTTATTTTTTAACGTGGAGTGGATCACAAAGTGTAAGAACAAAATCAATCCGTTTTACAATGGAGTTGAGGCGTGCACTGCCTAGACTGGTCACATGTTAGAAGTAAACGAGCACTACTACTATAACACCTAATATAAACCCATTCTTTCTTCTCTCAGGTATCCGTAATGAGGAACATATTTGTTTTCCGTAGGACTCTACGGCATGGTATGGGTTAACTCCTATCACATAACAGTCTAGAGTCATTAGGGAATCCAGAACACGCATGAAATAAGAGCCCTTGTGTTGTTTTGCACGTTAGGGAGTGAAGTTTTCATTGAGATGTATTAGAGAGAGCGAGGATACATGTGATTATCATTAGTATCTATGACCAGTGATTGAGCATTCCTCTCACAGTCCGGGAAAGAGTTAGGTTTTCTCAAGGCAGCCTGGGAGAGAGCGAGACGGGCACGGCTTAGATCTGCCGAACAAAAGAGAGCTGATTAAGCCAAAAGAATTGTTTTGTTGAGAACATGTTGCGCTAACGTTACTTTTAAAATACGGAAACAGAAAAGCACCATTATATTCTTCACTCCCAAGCGCCAAGTACAGCTGGGAGAGATTTGAGTCCATTATGGATTCTTTTGATAGAAACATCTGGGGATAAAATGAGTTGGGCCTGTTCTCTGTGTCTTGTACTTACCAGCGCACACGCAGACAATTAGTGTCATTATTGTCATTGTTCTCCTGTGTCGGAAGGGACAATGAATGTTTGGTTCGTGTTCTGCCGTCTCTGATATACAATCTCCGTCGCTGGTGTAGACCTCTGGGTAGGGCAGCCATAGGCAAAATTACTCTGGATAGAAAAAGTGATCGCTTGGTAGTTTTCAATGTATCCTAACGTTGTGGTGGGGTCAGGAATGAGGACACTTAGCACAAAAATTCTGCCTGACGAACTTGCAGAATGAGGTGCAAATTTTGTTAATGCGGAGTGCTACGCCCTGTCTCCCATCTTGGTAGTGGTGTCCCCTGTGATCTAGTGAGGACAGGAAGTGGGGCGGCCTCCAGCTAGCCGCATCGCTCTACTGAGCATGCACAGACAGGAAGTTTGGCTCTCAGCAGGTTTTTCCAGTGAAAGTTGAACTGTAAAGACGTGATAACTGAAGCTACATCCCTTTTGTGTAAACTTATATATAGATATAACAGCAGAGAGAAAAAGAAGGCTGGATACATTGGTGCACAATATAGTCTGGATGCTTGGTAGTTCATTTGCCTTGTACACCCTGATATTGATGGTATATTAAAAAAAATACTTTTTTATTAGTAACAATGTTAAAATGTTGAATCAATAAAAGCAGCGAAATTTGTGAATAATGTGTGAAAATTAAGTGATTTTAAAATACTGTGTGTGACTCCAAAATCTTTCCTTATCAATTATGGCGGAAGCAAATTGGATATTCTTCTTAGTATTTAGCTAGTTAGCTGATCTCTAGTAAGAGTAGTTATAACTAAGATTAGGCACAAATTTATTATAGCAGTTGCTGATTTAGATAAGCACGGCTGAACTGCCTATTAGTACTATGATCGTAGGTGCCCACTGATAGCAAAAATCGTGTCTCCGTCTGTGCAAATGAAATCTAATCCTAATTCGGGCGCAGCAGCTTGTATGCTAACTCATGCAGCTCGTGAATAAATACATTGGTGACGGGGGTGATTTGTTATCCTCCTACTGGAAATCTGACTTTGGGTTTTGGCAATATCACCTTCTGTTTAAGTTTCAATAGTTATAATATCCATTGCTTCCTATTCCCATCATAATTAGGAGTAATGGATGTGTCACACACAGTAAACGCTGACGCGCGTTTCGCAGTGTTGGTTTCCTCTAGGCACATCCAGGTATAATTACTCCTAATTATGATTTGAAGCGTTAGGCCGCCCCTTTCTGCCTTCCCCTCCTCTAAAACCTCCAATTCCTTCCCAGTGGCAAGTGCAAGCACTGCTCTGGTGGACGAGACCAACCTCTCAGCCTTCCGATCATCGGGACCAGGGTGCCAATGGTCGGGATAACTGGAAAGGTTTCTGAAAATCGGGACTGCCCTAAATGGTGGTGACAGTTGTGTGGTATGACTTTACTACTGTGTCTTTTACCTCCCTCAGCTCATGTGATCATTCAGAGCCAATGTACTGAAAGCTGGCAGCTTAATGATGTCATAGGGTGTGTCTCGGGTGCACAGTGAGCATGCTCCTTGCCAGTACATGGGATGTTCACACTCTCATTAATATTCATGAGTATTTATAGCAGACTAGAAGATGGATAAAAGTGTAGTTGTGCTTAACATTTATTAAGGCATAATCGGCACAAAATAGGCCCCCAACCCTTCCAAGCCCCACACTCATCTGCCCATACGCCCACTTTCCAGCAATTAACTACTACTTTTGGGTGAAACCCTGCCCCCTTAAGTAGAAGTCCCGCCCCTTTCAAGGTCTCTTTCGAAATTGGGATGTTCGAAAGGTGCAGGCTGGGGTGGGGGGCAGGGGGGCATCTACCCCCTGGGCCGGTCCTATAGTGGGCTACCATGGGCTGGATCACTGGGCCAACTGCATATTTTTCCTTTAAAATTGGCTGCTCAGTCGAGTCTTACCCCCCCCCGGGCCAAAATTTGCCAGCCCTCCCCTGGTTGCGTGTAGTTGATAGTCTTTAAGTGCCTGGAACTTGATGCAGGCCTACTTTTGATTGTTAGATTACAGTATTTCTTTCTTTATCAGTAATCTCTCACATGTTTATACCGTTGTCTTGTAGGCGCGCAGTTGATACCGGACTGCACCACAAAGGCACACTAAATAACTTGCCTGATTCAAGTTCACATCAGGAGACGTTCCTTATTGTAGTCGTTTGTCTATATGTGAGTTGACAATTAGATCTGGCATCCTGCCAACACCGAGGACGTGTCCCAGGGGGCTGAGGCCGTCTGAGGAGGAGCAATTACATAAATACATTTAAAGCCTGAACACAACGGAGATTATAGGAAAGTAATGACATTCCGCTAGGCATCTGGATGCCATTAAATTATAACCGATAAAAGAAATATTCTGTTCTACATATAGTATGTACGTCCAGGATGAGCAGTCTATTACGTTGGAGACATAACCAAAATATATCTTCCATAGATTCGGCAAGTGTCATTCTAAGCAATTACAGGTTCCAGTCTTCTGATTGGATGCTGTGATTAACCAACCAATTACCTTCAGTCAAAACGTGTAGCTTCCTACCAGGATGGGGATTAAAATATTTGAAAAATTGAATATAGAACATAGTTGCCAACATTGGCAACTTGTGTCCCGAGAGGTCCGGGAGGCAGGTGGGTGTGTGTGGGGGTGGGGCTAAAAGGATTGCGTCGTTGTCCCCACCACCAAATCCGTCATCACTTTTTTTGGCCAATAAAAATAGGGGGTGGGGCCACAATGATGCATATACGGTGCCACTAAGCCCCGCTCCCTCCGTTTAATTTGCAGAGTTGACCGGGAATCGGGAGAATTGCCTGCTCTCCCGGGGGCCCGGGAGACCGACCCGGGTTTCGGGAGTGTCCGGGAGAGTTGGCAAGTATGATATAAAACTACGTTACGTGTATATAAGTTTATATAGCAGCTTGTAATAGTGTCTATGAAGGAAATAGGGTGGAACTTTTAGATTTTGTAAAGCATGTTTGGGACCCTAAGATTAAACTCTTGTTCTACACGACAAAGGGGCACAGTCACAACAAGGGGGTCTCCGTTCTGAGCGTGGGGGCAGGTTGTGTGTGGTTAAGTAAGAGGTTATTTTATTGATCTCTATTTTTTACTGGAAAATTGTATATTTGTAACAGACAGAATGTGATGACTGTGGGAGCAACATTCACCCACTGTCATGATGTTTATATATCAATGCCTGTAGCATCGCTCGGTCTATAGTATGCTTCTGCTATCTGCAATGTGCCACTAATCAGTGATGGGAGCTGCTGTATTTTAAGCTGATTGTACCATTCCGTTAGTCACACAGGTCGCCATTAGGGTCAGAATTTATTCATTGCAGTGTTTGACAGGAACATCTCCAAACAGCGTTCTCAGAAGCTTATGTTTCAGAGGTGACAGCCAGGCCTGATTCATTACGGAGAGCAAAGCAAAAAAAAAAAAAAAAGGACTAAATTTGCTCCTGGACAAACCATGTTACAATGTAAGGGGTGCAAATTAGTTTACTATGTTAAATGTAAAGAAAATACGGTCAACTTTTTCATGTAGAACACAAATACTTGATATCTTTATTTTTACACTGCAATTTAAAGTTGATCTAGGACATGCCCTATCCCAACTATAAATCTGTTATATTTACCTCCCCCTCCCCCCCCCCCCCTCCAATGCAACATGGTTTTGCCAAGGTGCAAAGTTACTCTTTTTTGTTTTTGTTTTTGCTTTGCTTGCCTTAATGAACAAGACCAGTAGTCTTTAATGTTCCTACAACATAAATTTTAATGTCCTTCCAGCATATGTCATAAGATTTTGAGTTCCACTCTTTTATCTACAAATGAAGTGGCGATAGGTTTAGGACCTACATCATATCAGCCTACTCTCCCGGAATTCTGGCAGGCTCCCGAATTTCGGGGAGTCCTCACAGACCCCCAGAAGAGTAGGCAAAACTCCCGAAATTCACAGCAGTGAGTTGAGGGGGCGTGGCTTAATTGCATCAATAAGCTCCGCCCCCTCCATTCAATGCCATGACTTTTGGCTTTTTATAGTGGAGGCGGGGCTATGGTAACGCAAACTGTCTACAAGCCCTCCTTCTACCCCGAAATCTTAAAAGTGGGCATGTATGAGCTACGTGAGTTTGCTACATACCTATTATTGCCCTTTTCAGAACTTCTTATCAATTGTAAGTAAAGTGACTACATCTTTGTTATATATACATATGATTGGTTAACCCTGAAAGACCGGGACAGTCTGTGCTCAGGTCGAATGGACGCATTCTATGGGTGACCATTAACATGATTGGAAATAACCACATACACAGTCAGACAGTCATAGCCCAACTAGATTTACTGTACAACCAGATCAATATCTGATAGATCTTGTTCTGATGTTGATCTGGATTTGTTTCACCTCTCCTCCCCCTAATGCCCTTATCTCCTCCCGGAGCCCTCCTGTCAGTCTTATTGAGTAGTGATAACTCTCACAGTACAATAGATTGTTGGTGCGGCCTAGTGTCGATGGATGCGTGTCACTTCATTGGGGGCATGGATGTAATATTGGAGGTTGTAGATGCATTTACAAAAATGACAGAAAAGGCAAAGAGGTAAGAGATGCACCCCTCTGATTGTGTCCGTTGCCTGCACAGAAGGATAGAAATTGACGGCTGATAAGAACCACTTGGCCCATCTAGTCTGCCCATTTTTTTAAAATTTATGGTCACCTCAAACTCTATTTGATCCTTGGTTCTTTTGCAGGGACCTTGTAAGGAAAAAGCATTTGGGAATTAGAGACTCTGCTTCACTATATCCCTGCCCTGCCCTGACCAACACCTCTGTAATGAAACTAGCAAGAGGAACAAATGATTAACGTGCTGATTTGAACCAGAATTCATTTGTTTCGCCAAACATTTGACCGAATTCCAAAATTCTAATTCATCTTGCAACACACTTCAGTGACCCAAGCCGTAATTTGTAATTGTTATTCTTTAGTTTAGCAATTACTGTGTGCCATATAATCTTACAGTATACATGCTTGACCTGACTGCAGCCTATTCGTGTTTAACATCAGGCTTTTGGAGTTCGTGACTGTGTAGTGTTGGCTCTGAGTCACCGTTACATTACATGGGTGTTTATTCCGTGTCTAGTCTTAAAAGAAAAATAAAAAAAGAATATTGTTTCATCTCTTCCATGCTTACAAAAGAATACATCGTTTTCCAGTCTTCTGAACCTAGGGCAGGCCGGTTTAGACTAAATGTTGTGTGTGGCATCAATCGCTGGCGCTCCGCTCCCCAGTCTCATCGTACATTAGCAACGAAGATGTTAACTCTGCAATGTGTGAAATCAGATCTCTAACTCCTCATTGAAAGTTATTCCTGTGGAATCGTCCCATAGGAAAGTATGCTAAAGGGCTAGCCCATCCTCTTGACAAGCCAGCCATAAATCTTCATTACAGAGGAGGGGATATAAATATACTTGTATTGTAAATGAAAGTCAGATGGGGAGAGCTGTCATTGTAGATTACACCCTTTTAAAAAACATCGCCTCTGCTGCAAAACGTCCGCAAGGTCACTTCTCAGAACTGGCCCCGCAGCCCTTCCTGTGCAGGCTTTCCTTGTCTCTGGAGGCAAAGGGTGTTCCAGTAAACAGTGCTTTCCTCTCCCCCAACTAGTGAGCTTAACTGCCCCCCCCTGTTTCCTCTTCACTTTGTAAGTTACAACATCAGAGACATTGTTACTGTAGAACTTTTGTTTTTGTAACAATAGAGAAAGTATTATAAACATGCCATATACATGTTTGGCGCCACTTCAATTCCCAACTGAAAGCAGAGACATAAATTGTGTCAGTTAGTTGTTTGATGCCAAAAAGTTGTTCGCTTTTTGCCATGATTTTCTGTAAAGGGACAAATTACGTAATGTTTCGACCATAAGCATCCATTTAGGCCTTATATTTAAGAGGTAGGGATTAACATTAGTATTTATATAGGGATGATGAAGTTCCCCAAAGTTTTATGTATCCCGTAACTGTCTGTATTGAATGGAAGCAGGATCTGACTGGCTCGGCAGTGGTGGGAGGAGCGGGTACTTTTAAAATAAAAAATTACTCGTGATCGCGGTGCCGGCACCCCACCTCTCTGCTCAGTTCGCACTGAATGTCAGGCGTGACGTCATCACGCCCGATGTTCAGTGAGCAGTGGCGGAGAGAAGTCAGCAAAAAGACAGAAGACAAGAAGAGAAGAAAGAAGCCAATAGAAAAGGTAAGTGAAGGAACGGAAGCAAGGGGGAGCAAAGGCAACATGGCAGAGTGTAAAGGGGGGAGCACAGACAGGATGGCAGAGTGTAAAGGGGGGAGCACAGACAGGATGGCAGAATGTGAAGGGGGGAGCACAGACAGGATGGCAGAGCGTGAAGGGGGGAGCACAGACAGGATGGCAGAGCGTGAAGGGGGGAGCACAGACAGGATGGCAGAGCGTGAAGGGGGGAGCACAGACAGGATGGCAGAGCGTGAAGGGGGGAGCACAGACAGGATGGCAGAGCGTGAAGGGGGGAGCACAGACAGGATGGCAGAGCGTGAAGGGGGGAGCACAGACAGGATGGCAGAGCGTGAAGGGGGGAGCACAGACAGGATGGCAGAGTGTGAAGGGGGAGCAAAGGGAGCATGGCACAGTGTGATGAAGGGGACAGCAAAAGCAGCATGGAGGGCGCAGTGTGATCATAAGGTGGCACAGCATGGTGATTAAGGGGCACAGTAATGTGTTGTGTGATGGCACAGCGAGCTTGTGGCAATGTAATGTGTGTGTGTGTGTGGTAGGTGGTGGCTAACTAATGGGTGCATGTAACTGTGTGCCCATGTACAATGTACTTTACAAAGAATTGTACATTGTAGGATATAAACATTTCTTCCAAAATACATGGGGACTGTCTGTAGTACACGTGGAAAAGAGATTTGCAGTCTCACAGCTCTCAGCAACTGAAGTGATGGCAGAGGGAGGAGAAAGATGTTTTCACAGTGCAGACAGAGCTCAGAGGGGTTTTACAAAGCCTCTCTGCATTATGTGCCATGTGTCTGTGGTTGCCATGGTAATCCAGAATGCTAAATCATTAATATCAGCCTGAGGGAATAAAGTGGGAGGGGAAAATAGTAACTACCAACACTCCTCTTATAGCCTGCCACAGTGAATTATGTGAAAAACAACATACCTGTTTTCTGTTTTCCATGGGATTGCTGATTTAAATGGAAATGCACACATTTATTTTTTTAATTTACGTGCCTCACTTTAACTTTTCTGCTGCCTTTTGTTAAATTGAAAATTTTTCTAACCCATCAAATATATATATATATATATATATATATATATATATATATATATATATATATATATATATATATATAAATTTTATTTTTTAGTATAATGTAATACATCTGCAAATTGTCCTGGGAATTCAACAAATTAGTTGACAAATGTGTCCGTTAGTATAAAGAATACTCTTTGTTAGATGTAACGCTACTAAATGATGACTAATAGTCTTTTTTGTGTGCAGGATTTATTTCACCTTGACCTATTGAGAGCTGCCCCCCCCTCCCCCCCATATAATCCAGTTTTTGACTGCAGTAGCTGCAGTTCATCCCTGACAATAGCAGGCAGACAGCACCGAACAGTTTAAAATGTCATTGTGACCATTCTACTCCTCTTCTGTTTTCTCAGGAAGAAAATATCTCCTGTGAAAACGCTCATAGTCAGAGGCTGTGCCTTGTAAAGTAAAAGTATAATTAACCCTAGAAATGGGTGATAGTGTAGGGAAGAGGTTGTCTTGGCGTTGGGACACCTGCCCATATCCATCTACACGGACCTTTCAACGCATAAAAATGTTCCTGCAGTAAATTCTAATTGAGTATAATCTCCTGGTATGGTCCTTGGACCAGAAAAAGGTTGTGCAGCTCTGATATACATTACCTGCAAAGGAAAGGATGGCTGAAATGCTATAACATTGGGAAGCTATTAAAGGACGTAACACATCATCGGTGCACGGTCATTACTTTGTCTATTTGCGGACAGCCTAATAAGATATATTATAGCAGTCTCGCCCACGCAGCTTCTCAAGAGGACATACTATGTGTAGACAGAATTGGATGACTATTTTCAATGTCGGTAACAGCAAATCTATATCTATATATATATATATATATATATATATATATATATATATATATATTAATAATACAGAGAAGTGGTGACTCCCAACCCTCTGTTCTTCCCACCCACGGGGTTAAGATTTTGTAAATATTCCCTGATTTTATGTTGCATTGAGCAAAATTGTCATGCTGGTACCTGTAGTTCCACAACTGCCGGAGGGAGACACCTTACCTACTTTTGTGATTTCCTGAGCTCACGGCACTTTACGTATTAAAATAAATTGTGTAATAGTTGGTTTCCTCTAGCAGAGTAGAGCAGGAGCAAAGTCCTGGTCTGAATGTGAATAGGATGTAAATAAAATAATGTAATTGTCTGTCCTCTCTCTCCGGCACTTGAGATACACGTTGTTCTGGAGTACAGACCCATCAGCCACGAGCTGGCTTCTCATTTAGCAACATGCCGTCTGGGACAGACCTATTTCTGAACAGCTAAAAGGCCAAACTCTTTAACTTCAGTCGCCTGATGTAAATGGTGCCATTTGCAACAGAGCTGTTATTTAGCTGTCATTGTGCCGCGAATACTGGGAAAAGGTCAATGAATAGAAATTACGGTCACTCAAGTCGTAAGCAACAAATCTTCTGTTCCACCAGTAGCTCGGGATTTTTTTTATTTTGTTTTTTTAATTTCTAGGTCAGTACTGTTCTTTTTGCAAGAATATTATTGGCACAAATCTAAATTAGTTTTGAATTGTTTTTTTTAGATCCCCAGACTTTTAAGGTGGCAAGGGTCAGAGCACCTGTTGTCTTTGTTTTTAAAAAAGGGGATGAACAGAAGGTTAAGTGGGTGAAGTGAGGATAGTAGCCAATCAAACATTAGAAAATTAACAGCAGCACAGAATATTTCAGCTTAGTTAACGCTGACAACTTTGACGTTCGTTGCGACCTGTTAGTATGATCAGAAGATTACCGCTTATCTTCTGCCTGCATTTTGCGCCATACTTTACAACGATCCCGTCGATTTCAATTACATTATTTTCTGATATAATTTTGGGCGTTCGCACTTTGTAGTATCGGATTAATGTCGGCTGAAATATTGTTCTGTACAGGCAAAACATTTGAAGCTCAAACTGCATTTAGTACCCTAGACATCCTGCCATGTAGATTGATAATCATCATCATCAACATTTATTTATATAGTGCCAGCAAATTCTGTAGCGCTGTACAATTGGGAACAAACATTAATAAGACAATACTGGGTAATACATACAGACAAAGAGGTAAGAGAACCCTGTTCGCAGGCTTACAATCTATGGGACAATGGGAGTTAGAAACACAAGTGCACATGGTACATCATATTGCACACTGGACCAGCTAGAATGCAAAGGTAAAAAGTATTGAGTGGGCTGTGTGTGTGGCAATGTTGGTCAGAGGGTTGTTGTCTTGTGTTAGCTGTGTAGAGGGTGGCAATAGAGTAATCTAGGGAGATTAAGATGGTGGTTGAGGAATATTATAAGCTTGTCTGAAGAGGTGGGTTTTCAGAGAACGCTTGAAGGTTTGAAGACTAGAGGAAAGTCTTACTGTGCGAGGGAGGGAATCCCACAAAGTGGGTGCAGCCCGAAAAAAGTCCTGTAACCGGGAATGGGAGGATGTGATGAGAGTGGAGGCGAGACGCGTATCTTGTGCAGAACAAAGGTATCGAGTTGGGAGATATTTTGAGACCAATGAGGAAATGTATGTCGGTGCAATTTTGTTGACGGCCTTGTATGTTAGTAGAAGGATTTTATATTGGATTTGTTGAAAAACAGGCAACCAATGTAGAGACTGACAGAGTGATTCAGCAGAGGAAGAACGGTTTGCAAGGAAAATCAATCTAGCCGCTGCGTGCAAAATAGATTGTAGGGGTTCAAGTCTGACTTTCATTCCATCTCTTGACCAACGTTGGGAAAAGAGATGGGTGTACAGTAAATATAGAATTCCTCATCACTCTCCAGCCTGCAGTTTTGCAAGTTTTGCAGTGTTGTCAGAGACCTCTCCCTTTTATTCTGACGAATGTTACAATTTGAAAACCAGATGTGTGGCCTTTACATGAAACACAGATAACGGTTTTTGGTTTTATTACACTGTGTACATAATAATTTGTTCTCTGTCTAACTTGGTAACAAAACTGGAAAGCCAGTCATGTGCTCTTACACAAAGCTATTATCTGCTCTTAACAAAATTAGGCACACTACCCATATGGCTCCTCTCATCGCAGATACAAAGTGGCATTTTTATTATGTTTATCAGTAATGCATAACAATAAAAAGTTGATTTTCTTTGTGAAAAAATAAAAATAAATAAAAAATCACTAAATATATTTATATATGTTTTTGGTACAAATATGTATGTACTAATGTGTTTTGACATGGTATAGATGATTCTATAGTAAAAAAAAATAGTGAAATAAAAAAATATGCTAAAGAAAGTACTGTAATGTAGATATTATCAAATATACATAGGTTGTGTAATGCAATCTAATGTATGGAAATGTATGCCAATCCTTTTTTTTGTGTTATACATGACCGCGTTAAAACTCCCCTAAAAACTCGCAAACACAGATGATTAACACGCGGGGGCAGCGTTTCCTCTTATTCAATTGAATTGCACGAGTTTTAACTCTGCGTTAACTAAAAACGGTCGCTATAGCAGTTAAAAACCTGTGAGATTTTTTATTATTTTTTTTTTAGACGCTGCGGGGGGGGGGGAACTTGCGGTCAATTGAATACCCCCCAAAAAGGCAATTGCAACCAAACTGTACCTAGCGAGCCGGCAGAACAAGGGTCACATTTTCACTTTTCAGTGCAACCCCCCCCCCCTTCAATTGGCACTTGACCTCCCCTCCAGGATCTCTCCAAGGAGATCATTGAAGTTGGCAAGTATGATATAAATCCAATGTTCCGAAGGATATTATACTCCTGGGAAATAATTTCACAAAGTTCCGCAGTGAAGCTATGTCGGATCACTGCTAGAAATCCCGGCTCGGCCCCACTGTGCAGTTCTGTAGACTAAAGTGTCGCAACCCCAGTTTATTGCTGCGGAACAGTGAATTCTGAGCAGGGATATCGTACTCTCAACAGTAACGGATATTGGAGTACACTGCATGCCCCAGGAATCACCGGTTGTTTACCATATAATCTTCCATTCCGACAGGTTGACATTCTGTACAGATTTGTGAGTGTTTCTAGCGACGTGTGTGTGTGTCCCATGTTTGGTTCAGTATGACCCGTGTTGTAGGTAATGTTTAGTTTTACTCCTTGCTACAAATGGTACCAGCAGCCCCTATGCTCTGCCTTCCATAGCTACACGGTGTCTTGTCTCTCTGTATATAAACACATTCCCACTGATTCATTTGTTCTCCAGAAGAAAAGTTCTGCAGGAATGTGTTTAGAATCCAAAGTATGTTACTGCTGGGAGGAGAATGTGACTGTCGTAAAGGTGAAGAATGAGCATCCTGCTGGGGAGAGTATAGCTTCTCCGGACATTGTAGATGTGTGATAATGTAGCCGACACCCGAATGTCAACAGATATAATACTACATAAAAGCATCAGTCATCATCAGCTATTTATAGAACGCCACTAATTCCGCAGTGCTATACAGAGAGCTCACTCACATCAGTCCCTGCCCCATTGGAGCTTACAGTCTAAATTCCCTAATATACACACAGACAGACAGAGAGAGACTAAGGGCAATTTAGTAGCGACCAATTAACCTACCCGTATGTTTTTGGCGTGTGGGAGGAAACCAGAGCACCCGGAGGAAAACAAGGGGAGAACATACAAACTCCACACAGATAAGGACATGGTTGGGAATCGAACTCATGGCCCCAGTGCTGTGAGGCAGAAGTGCTAACCACTGAGCCACCATCAATGTCATTTTAAGGAGCTTGTGGTTAAAACAAATAAAGATCGCATTGGTGTATAGGATACAGTGGGCCTCAATTCGTAGGGTGTTCCGCTGATTGGTGCACAGCCATACTGACACTGCAGAAACTCTTGGAGGAGTTGGGATTTAGTCCTATACTTTTACTGGGATACATTTTTCTCATAATTCATAGAAGTGTCTAAACCGAGCTGTAGTTTAGGGGAAAAGTTTAATATAATAAAAGGGATGATTCTGATGTGGTTGGTGGTTGGAATTCGATGTGACATTTGCACAATGCGCCTGTTCAGATTCCTGCCACAAACCTAGGCGCACTTCTAGTTGGCATAAGCAACTCCAGGGAGCGGCGAGTAGGTGTGTACCTTAATGGTGTGCGCTAGACGGGTCACGTTTCTCAATAGCAAGGTGTTCATCGAGTGTGCTTTTGTAAATTTTGGATCCATGTAAAAAAACAACATGATAATCAATAGACAGTGAGCAAAAATGTCACTGCAAAAAAACATGATGTACATAACAGGATTCCTGAAGGGCAATTATAGAAGATTAAGACGACATGTAGGCACTTGTGGGACCATAAGATGATTTGTTAGGAAGGTGTGTGTGTGTGTGTGTGTGTGTGTATATATATATATATATATATTTCTTTGTGTTAAATATTTTTATTGAAATATTTAAGCTAATAGAGAAACAAACTTGAGGCCCTGAGAACAGTTTCATTATTTTGTTTTAGTCTCACTATGTAATTTATAGACTAGTCTTTTGTTGGATCTGCATCTCCCCTAAAGCTTTCTGTTTCGTTGTTCTATTTTATTTTTATTTGTGTCCCAGAATCTGTTTGAAACGGTCAATAGAAAACCAGAAAATGTATTTCTATTTTTTTTAAGAAAAGCCTTGCTATGTTTTTTGTGTTTGCTGTTTTAGGCACTTCATAATAAACAATGAAAAAACAAATGACATTACGGTGTGAATCACACGCAGGCAGCGTTCTATAGGATGCAGCACAAGGGCAAAAGTCGCAATAGAGAGGGAAAAAATCATTTGGGAACCTTTTGTATCATTAAAAGTGTTTTCTACATGTGTTTTTTTTTTTTTTAATGAATAAATCTATATAATCATTACAAATATACCTAATGTAAAAACAAACACTGAAAACGGATATATACAGTTTATAAAGACCCCAAACGTTCTCCCTAGGAGCGGAGGGGGCTGTCAGTGTTTTGAACCAGACCAGATAAGTTCTGTCTTACAAATGGCACACAGTAGCCAAACATATTGGCAATCTGTTTACTGCCTAACAAGCTCTGCGGGACAGATCCCTTCATGATGTACGTCTGTTTTTTCAGGGACTCCTGGGAGGTCTACAAGACGGTAGTTGGCTTTCCTGATTGATGTGATTTTGCCAAAACCTGAGGTCTTGTACAGAGAACTCACTCACATCAGTCCCTGCCCCATTGGAGCTTAGAGTCTAAATTCCCTAACATACACCCACACCCAGACAGACTAGGGTCAATTTAATAGCAGCCAATTAACCTACTAGTATATTTTTGGAGTGTGGGAGGAAACAGGAGCACCCGGAGGAAACCCACGCAAACACAGGGAGAACATACAAACTCCTCACAGATAAGTCCATGGTCGGGATTTGAACTCAAGACTCCAGCGCTGTGAGGCAGAAGTGCTAACCACTGAGCCACTGTGCTGCCTCCAACATTATCTTTATATATGTATATAAATGCTACTATGTAATGTTGATGGGTATTACATTTATATACAAGACTCATGAGATGTATGACCGAGGGTAGAACTTGTGAAAAGGATCGATTTTAAGACCTGAAAATCCCCAAAATCTGTAAAGTGAGTAACGTATTAAGAAGCAACTGTGTATAATAATTGTGGTTCAGATGTCCCATGGCCTTATTAAAACAATGTTATTTAAATGTAACAAGATACTGGGGAAAAAAAACAAACACATATTTTCTACAATACTTTTCCCCCTCCTTCTGTCCTATGTACAGTTATGCAGCAGTCTTTAATTAGTATTATTCTAATTGTATGTGGT
This sequence comes from Mixophyes fleayi, assembly GCF_038048845.1. Taxonomy (NCBI): domain Eukaryota; kingdom Metazoa; phylum Chordata; class Amphibia; order Anura; family Limnodynastidae; genus Mixophyes; species Mixophyes fleayi. Next base: position 33,527,924 of record NC_134411.1, read on the forward strand.
TTTTTTAAGGTTTTCGTTAACCCCAAAAAGATTACATCAAAAAACCTCTGTAGATTTTGTCTTCCGTTTTAAAGGAAAAACCTATAGGAAAGAATTGCTGCCTGTTGGGTTGTTTGTTTGCTTTTTGCAGGTTTGAAATGCAAAATATTTTATTCCAAATAGAATTCCTAATCTGTCTGTAACAGTTTATGTAGCAGAGAATATAAAGCAATTACTTCTCCAGCAAATTCTGCCATGTTGGGAGGGGGTAGTTGTGTGATAATTCCACTTTGTTTATTGACGTTTATTTGTATCGCGCCAATATGTTCCGCAGGGTTTTCCAGTGAATAAGCATATATGCAAACAGAGGATTAACTGTGCTGCTTTAAAAGCTCAAAGGGACAAAACTGAACAAGGACTAAAGTACATATAAAAGGCAAAACCTTTAAAAAAAAAAAGTCAAGTGACTCTTATATCGGAAGCAAAAGAAAAGATAGTTTGTCGCTCTGTAACAATATATAACTCGCTATGTGTTGGCATATCTAGTAGGAGAGTTTTGTGCACAATATTAGGGCAGCACGGTGGCTTAGTGGTTAGCGAGTGGTTAAAAGAAACGTATAGGATCAGGAAGACTCTAAAATAAATTGCCGTTCTGCACAGAAATATTACAGTCTCTTAATCCAACAGAAAGTCACTTACTATTCATTGCGTATGGCAGGGTAACCAGTAAAGACTCTGTGGCATAGTGGGCAGCACGGTGGCTTAGTGGTTAGCACTTCTGCCTCACAGCACTGGGGTCATGAGTTCAATTCCCAACCATGGCCTTATCTGTGTGGAGTTTGTATGTTCTCCCCGTGTTTGCGTGGGTTTCCTCCGGGTTTTCCGGTTTCCATCCACATTCCAAAAACATATTAGTAGATAAACTGGCTGCTATCAAAATTGACCCTAGTGTCTCTCTCTCTCTCTCTCTCTCTCTCTCTCTGTCTGTGTGTGTATGTTAGGGAATTTACACTGTAAGCTCCATTGGGGCAGGGACTGATGGGAGTTCTCTGTACAGCGCTGCGGAATCGGTGGCGCTATATAAATAGTGATGATGTGATAAGCTCACCCGCCAAAGTCAAGGCATCTCCTGTAGGTACGTCCCTAGCACATGAAACAAATCGCAATTAACCCTGAGCCTCCATTTTTCAAGCATGCACCCCCTGAGAGGATAGGTCAGACTTCCAAAAAAACCGAATTAGAAATCCGTAAAACCAAGGTGCGCCTCTCTAAATTAATGAAAGGGGTGCAAGCGAATAAAATCATGATTATACTATTACATCGGATTGTGATTTATCTGCCATGACACTCTTATCTCCCACCGTGAGAGAAACTCAATGTGAGTCATGTGACACGAGTGGGTGTGGCCTCTTTAGACGGTACATGGTGACCGACAGACAGGATCTTCTCACGGCTCTGGTAATGACCGGATAAAAGCGAAGCCCTTTTACTGTGAAGGAATAAGCTGAATTAATGGTCTTGGAAATGAGATTTCAGGAAGATGTTGGAAGAGTTATCGGAGACGTCTGCTAATGTCCAGAGCAAATAGTTTCTGTGTATTTTCGTGTGACAGATTGCAGAGTTCCAGCCAGACTTATGAGGCTCGGTCACACGTATTATTAGGTGGACCGCCGCCAGCTGGCCGCACTACAGATATAACAAATCCTCTCGTTTCTTAGGGGGGAAAAAATAACTTGGTGATGCCGAGAATTATTGGCCTAGACAATTTTATATACTGCGTGACTCCTCTCCGAGATGAATGCTGCAACCAGGGAACGTTTCACCCCGTGTAAACCGCGATCCGTCTGCAGTAACAATTTATATCTCCGGGACAAAGCATGATCCATCATTGTTAACGGACCTATCCCTTGGAATAGTGACTGCGGGTTAGTGGGAACACAGAGAATCAATGAACAAGATGTTATTAAGCTAAGTAGATAACTGAGAACCTGACACCTCCTGTCCATCCTGTAAGACGGATCTGGGAGCTGTCGCCGGTCCTCTCTCTGGAGCTTAAATACCATTTATGTAAAGAAAAAAAAAAAAGATTCTGAAGATGCATTTTCCTCCATATGACTATAACTATTGTAAATCTAATATGCAGAACGAGTGAAGTTGTACTGTGCAGATGAACATATATGAGAATATTAACAATATGAATTGAGTACCGGTAGTTTTTTTCCATAAGACTAAAAAATGAGAATGGATAAATAAAATATAATAGATACAGAAGGGTCATTTAAAATAGAATAGTGTAATGCAAAGATTTGCATCCCCCCTGCCACTGTTGCTCAGTGCATGTTTCCACATTCTCCACTGCTGCAGCTCATTCAATTATCTTCCAGAGATTTGCATTGGATCACTGTCATTGTGGCTAGATAATAAAATATATATATATATATTTCTTTTTATACTTTTTTATATACAAGTATATTTACTAAACTGCGGGTTTGAAAAAGTGGAGATGTTGCCTACAGCCAATCAGATTCTAGCTGTTATTTATTTACTGCATTCTACAAAATGACAGCTAGAATCTGGTTGTCATAGGCAACATCTCCACTTTTCCAAACCCGCAGTTTAGTAAATATACCCCTTGGCATGTTAGACGACCGTGCTATGGTTCTGGATGAAATCGGCTCTGAAGTGAGAGAGAAATAACTCTGTGAAGCTGGACAGAGGCTGGATCATTCCTCTCGTTCTGAAAATGCTGCGAATGTGTTAAAAGAACAGAGGGCAGCTTCAGAGCACCTCGATAAACAGGGATTTCAAAAATCACAAGTCCTTCTGGCCATTACTATAGCAACAAATAAAATCCCTGACAGAGAAAGGAAAAAGGGGAGAAAAAAAACAAAACACTGCATGTAACTGCTGAGAGCGCTCGTGAGGTAAAGTTTATCCTGCCGCCCGTCTCTATATTGTTCCCTGATTAAATGGGGTTCAGCCTTTCCAACTTGAGGCGTCTGTGGGCGTCCTCTGAGCTATCCTTTGTATTCCAATACACGTACTCCTAGGACACAAACGCTTAATACTTGTGCTAAATGTCTGAGGTGAGCAACCTGTGGCTCTCCCCAACTGTTGTGGAACCATAAGTCTAAGCATGCCTCAAGAGCCGCACCCAGAGTATATCGCATAGGCTGTGGAACAACAAGTCCCAGCATTCACTTAACGTTGAATACATGTATCTATACAAATTATATTTTTTGCAAAGTAACTCTTGGAGGGTAATTAAATTGGCCTACGAGGTCCGGCTGCGCTCAATGCTGGCCGATACGGTATAAATGCTGCGCTCGTTTTCTCCTCGCTTCTCTGTGGGACGTGAGGGAAAATAAGCGGAGATTTTAGTAAAAACTCGGACTGTTTTTGCCGTTAATTTAATGCCCCCTTAATGTTCGGCAGAATAAGGCAACTGGTAGCCCCCAGCTGTGGTAGAACCACAAGTCCCAGCATACTCTGCCAGCCAGAGGCTGTTGGGGACCGTAGCGTCTTCTAGCCACAGGTTAAATAGTTGCGCTAGATGCTAAGCTAGAATATATTTTTTGTTAGTGATAGATTGATGTCTGCATTCTTCACTACAGAAGAGCATGCCGATGATAACAGAGATCCCTTTAAAATACTTGCTGTGCAACTGCTTTTAAGGCCTTTAATATCCGTTCTCATCAATTATTTATATAGTGCCAACATATTCCGTAGCGCTTTAAACTATATCGCGTTGACGCCTGTCTTGCAGCGTCTGTGATGCAGATCAATTATGAACCACTGTGATTGGTGCGCAGGTCAGGTGACCTCACTCCAGGGTCACGGATGAATCCGCTTAGCAGTGGTGACAAGAGACAGCAGATTACAATGGAAAAAAAAACACAATTATTTGATGATATTGTTGCATGCTAATCATTTCCAAGAGTTTAAAAATGGATGGTTATTTTTGATTTCTTGTTATTTAAAATGTAAGCATGAATAAATGACCTCAGGGGTTACATAGACCTATAATTGAAAAGGAATTGTTTGAAGAAGTAATTATTTGACTTGGATGCTATTGCTGACGTGCAGTACATCATCATCATCATTTATTTATATAGCGCCACTAATTCCGCAGCGCTGTACAGAGAACTCATTCACATCAGTCCCTGCCCCATTGGAGCTTACAGTCTAAATTCCCTAATATAGACACACACACAGACATAGAGGGAGACAGACAGACATTGAGAGACTAGGGTCGATTTTGATAGCAGCCAATTAACCTACCAGTATGTTTTTGGAGTGTGGGAGGAAACCAGAGCACCCAGAGGAAACCCACGCAATCACAGGGAGAACATACAAACTCCACACAGATAAGGCAATGGTCGGGAATTGAACTCATAACCCCAGTGCTGTGAGGCAGAAGTGCTAACCACTAGGCCACTGTGCTGCCCACACAGTCTTAAAACCTGTTTCATTTTTGTATGTATGGTGGTGACGTGAATCGTAGAATTGCTGTAGAGAATAAAAGAGTTTTCAGTTCATTTTCCTTTTAATGACCCACAGAAAAAAATCTGTGCATAAATTAGTGTGTTAATCGGGCACTATCTGTGTGGAGTTTGTATGTCCTCCTGTGTTTGCGTGGGTTTCCTCCCACAGTCTAAAGACCTGTTAGTAGGTTAATTGGCTGCTAACAAAAATGGACCATAGTGTATGTGTGTGTGTGTGTGTTAGGGAATTTAAAATGTAAGCTCCAATGGAACAGGGAATGATGCCCAAAAATCTTAGTTGTTTGAATGTGTGCATTTGTATATAGTTTATTCTGCAGCCAATGTGTCATATTGGAAAAACAGTGTGTTTAAGAGTTTGCAACAGATGATTTCAGGCAGAAATCCTTTTTCACATATCGCGAGTTATTTCAGTATGTCGTCGTGCGCATTTGCCATTCAGCAAAATTATTTCTTTTTAATCACTATTTGACTCGTTTCCGTAAAGCTGCCGCACTTTAAAAAGAATGAATGCACCTAAAATTAATCAAAGGACGCTCATGCGGCCAGAACATACAGCAAACGTAAATATTTAAAATAAGCGATATCTTAGAGTTTGAGCTTAATGCATTTTCATGTAGAGTATAAAAATAAATCCCCCTACCCAACACTCTTCTCATTGGAGCCCCAGGGGCTGCTCATTAACCATTGTTTGTCACACAGTCCCAGCCAAGAGGGGAGGTTTGGGGGCTGTGGCGCTAAGGACCATTATGGCTCCACAAACATGGAGCTTGCATCTTCTTATTGGTCCTCATATTTGTACCCATCTCAGTAGCCAATAACCGGGCCTCAAAACTGTCCTGATTCGCAGACATCAAAGAGGTTGGTCTCTTCGACAAAGAAAGTGGGCGTGGCCAGTCAGAGTGGGGCTAATTTGTCTGAATTGTGGGCGTGGCTTATGCGGGTCAGGGCGTGGCCTGTTTTGTCACTATTTTTCCTGGACAAATGTTGACCAGTTTGTAATATCTCCCACAGGGTAACCAGGGGCACAACTTTTTGGGTTGAAAAATTACTTATTTAGGAAAAATTTGCTGACTAAATACACATGTGAAAGATACTTGTGGTTTAAAGGGATTATTTTGTGATGCCGAGAAAGATTCTAAAATGTTTCAAAATCCACCAATTTCAGTTCAAATTCACAGTTACCTCAGTAGACAGCGACTTTGTAGAAATATATATTCATAAATTAAGTGATGAGAGAAGTTGGTGTCTTGGACGGGATCAGAAGCTGGTAAAAGCTTAATGACAATACAATAACTCTATAAATTTTTTGTCTGGTTTTGTCATCGTCGAAACTGCTGCCTGAAAACGTTGGTTTGCGGCCAAAATGACAATAAGATGCTCGTTGCTTTAATGGCTTGTTTCATCGCCACTAACCCTATTACACGCCGGCTGCTGGCTGACCGATCCTCTGTCCCGAAGTTTTAATGGTGCGCGGGTCGCACTGGTGCGACGAAGACACTTTGTATCGTACGCAGATGAGTCAATGCAATTAGTAAGTGTAATTACCCACAGAGAGAAGAACGTAATCTGTTAGAGACTTGTTAATTAAAAAATGACTTCACTTTATGAATTAGGGAGCGACGTACAGAGGGCGACTCAGTACTTTATATTTACGGTTAGTAATGCCAGACGTTTATGGAAGCGTTCTGAATGGATGTAAGGCTTGGTGTCTTATTAATGATCGGGATGTTAGCTGAGTAAAGTGTTTATGTAGACAGTTTATACTTTATTCTGCTTTGTGTCTGCACAACAGGGGGTTATATTCAGTGCAATTATTTATTAGCTTACAAACAAACTTTAGTATATATACAGTTGTCTGTGACATACGGTGTGTTAAGGATGGATAAAATGAGTTAAAAATAAATCCCCTGCCACAGGGGTCAGCTCTGGCCCCAATATTACCCTTATAGATCATAAGAACGTCTATTTATTGAAAATAAAACAAATTCGGTGTCAGTGCTCTAATAGATAATCCATATTAATTTTCAAGTCCTAATGTCAGACTATTTGCATATGTTGTACCAGCATCCAAATCAGTGAACCTTGACGATAATGCTATGCTGAGTAACACAAATGTGTAGGGAGGGGTGCTGGGGCACAATAAGCACGTGACAAATCATTGAAATTAAAATAAGCCAATGAAAGTGATTTGTGAAAGTAGCCCAATGGTAAAGGTAGGTGCAACCGTTCAGAACTGGATTTCCCTAATGTTTGTGTTCCCATATGAAGAGGTCACTGCTCGGTGGTGAAGCCACTTCACAAACTGTTAACTGAAACCAATGGGGAGATTTACTAAAACTTCTATAAAGGTAAAGTGGAGGTGTTGCCCATAGCAACCAGTCAGATTCTAGCCATCCCCTCAGTGAGTAGGTCTGTAAGAAGTTGTATGCAGGTTACGAGTTTGTAGGAACACTGATAATAGTGACAATACCATGGATGTGGGTGATTTTTATACATTTTACCTTTGATTATCAAGGTGAACTTTAATAGAACCGTTTTAGTGAGTAGAACCCTGTAATATGTAACAATAACTGTGAGCGCTCGTTACATGACCAAGTCATGATACATTGTATCGAGACACTAAATTATTAGAATGTAACACCTGACGTAACTGTTTGGTAGAGAAGACCTGAGACGTTGTGCTATATAAACAGTGTAATTTGCAGCATTTAAACACATTATCATGAATTATTGGTGTATACCAGGATACTTGTCATTTTCACTTATTGAAAGTATCCGGTTTTATGTTTTTTTTAAGGGTAAATATCTTTTAACATACGATCTAACAAGATAAAAAAAATAAAATGGTATTCATAATATATCAACAGTATGTTGTATAGGTCAAGAGCACAGTCCATCAATACAGACATGCTCTGATCTCATAATGTGCTCTGGCTCGCGTTCTCTCGTTCGCTCGCCTTCTCTCATTTGCTCGCTTGTGCTCTAGCTTGTTCTCTCGCGCTCGTTGGCTTGTTCTCTCGCGCTTGTTGGCTTGTTCTCTCGCGCTCGTTGGCTTGTTCTCTCGCGCTCGTTGGCTTGTTCTCTCGCGCTCGTTGGCTTGTTCTCTCGCGCTCGTTCTTTCGCGCTCGATTGCTCGTTCTCGCTCGTGCGCTTGTTCTCTCTCGCTCTTGTGTGCTCGTTCTCTCTCGCTCACATGCGCTCGTTCACGCTCTCGTTCGCACTCTCTCTCTCGTTGTCCCCAACCGTTCTTTTACATCAACATTTGTGAATATCTCTTGTAACACGTATATAGAGCAATTTAGGTTTAAGGTTTGCTGGTAACCTACAGACTGCGTTCAGAAGATTAAGGCCAAGCCTTGACCAAACCTCTCCTACAGGCAGCACAGAGAGGAGGTCTCAGGACGTAGCCTCACTAACCGTGTTTGTACAGGACCCTGCTCCTCGCCATAAGTCACGTGTCCCCTAGACCAGATGGCGTCTCATCCTAAAGCTAAAATACTTTGTTGTAACCTGATGAGATGATCACTCCAATGACCCTCCCAGGGTTTGAGGTTTTACCAGCGTAATAATCTTGTTAAAGATTAGCCCAGGCACTCTAAGAAATTAATTTTGCATATATTAACAGCTAACAGATGGACTATGCCAACAAATTGTATAAAAAATGACAACACAGTGTATGGATTAGGTAATTAAAGGTTTATGGAAGCTTCCACAGATACAATAACTGTCAGCAGAACCCGGCTGTAAAACCGAGGATATCCTGGGAATATGATCTCTACTGTTGGCGTAAACTGGGATTAAATCATTATTGTAAAACTTGGCTTCAACAGTGATGTTTTGTCAAGGGGGGAAGTCAGGAGAATAATTTAGATTTATTTGGGAAACAAATGTAATCTTTATTCTAGTTATTTTGCTTAATATGTTGAGTACATTGTTATCCTTCGCAGTTGTTTCCGCTATCTATGAACACATTCTCTGTATACAGTAACCGCACCAGTGACACCTGCCGGGTAAATCCTATCGGAAATCGCTTTTTAATTTGTTTCCTCCAATTGATAATAAGATAACCGGCAACTGTTGTTAGAAAACACCTCCAAGACCTAACAATTTAATCATACAATTAATGATTTTAATTAAATTGTACAGAAATTATTCAGTGTGTGGGAGATATGCAATCACGTCACATTGTTTAGCACTCATATTGAATTAGTTAAACATTTCTGTACTTCATGCAATCAAATTGGTGTCTTGTTACTGGAAAATGTTTCATATTCTCAACAAGAAAATATTTATGTAAAATAGTATTTTGATTGTTATAGATGCAATACAATCAATTTCTCATTTGGATCTCCTTAGCAATTCAGTGTATTGTGTTTGAGAAGATTGGAGTTACATTGCAACTGACCTTTAGAAGATTGTAACGTGTGTGTTGCTGTAGGCTACGTACACACTGGATGCAAATAACGGAAGAGTGTTTAACATGTCAACACCTATTAAAATATAAAGCCATAAGCTTCTCTGCGTGAGTACGGAGAAGAATAATCAAAAGACGAGTGGGAGTTTAAATTAATAATAGGGATTTTTACCGATGGTGAGAACTCTTCTATCTCTGGCGGTAAGTTTTGCCGGCAAAGGCTTCCCCATAAATCTGCTAAATGGCATTGATTAGGCGGCTTGAAAATAAATCAGTCTTATCACAGAAAATGTTATCTATATTATATATAGTCCCTTAAGAGTACTACAACTTTGTTTCAACAAAGTAACAACCATAGGCAAACCTTGGTGGGTGGGGGGTGTTCTAGTGCCTGGAAACCCCCCTCCAAGCCTGGGGCACTGTATAATTGAGGTGGCTGGACCCTGCCCCCGCTTCACACAGCTCTGCTCGAAAAGAGAGTGTGCACCTAACAGTAGTGCACGCAGCATTGCCCATGTATATTATAGGGATACTCTCTAAAATTATAGCCACGCCCCCATGCATGCTGGTCACGCCCACCGGCGGTGTGGTGTGGAAACCCCCCTCCTGCAAATCCTGCGTTTGCCCCTGACGACCACTAGTCCAGGCTTCTTACGAAGTTCTATTGTAGTGACTATGCAAGAAAGCGGAATATAAAAGCCCAGACTTCTATCTCTTTAAATCAAAGTGACACAGGTCAGCTGAAATCTGCAGCTCCATATGTAGGTAGGTTACAAACAACTTTTGATATATACTTTATTTTCTTCACCACAAATCTGCAGCAAAATCAATAACAATAGTCTGCAAATAGTCTTAATATCAATTGAGGGATGTGGAGTTAGTTAAAATGTCATCTGGAGTTCAATTTCGTGCAATAAAACATTTGCTGAGTTGTGCATAACTTTTATTTATTATTATATTTTCAGTTTGTGCACTTTGGCTTTTACAAGCAGGAAAAAGCAATATTTATGATTTTGCAAAAGTGATATTTACCATATTTGTAAACCGCTACAAAAAAAGTTTGTGTGTTGTTTTCTGAGCTAATACTTGTCTAGTCTTTAAATGGAAACTATTATATTTCATATAGGGTTGTGTTTGTTTCTGGAAAAAAAGCCTTGTTTTATGTAGTATAGTTTTGTGTCTAAAATAGATACAGTTTATCATTTCTTCTGTTGCAATGTTCCTACATTTCTGTATCAAGAAGAGTTTTTGAAATCCTTGGGGTATCAGCCTAAATCCACACTTTTGTGTGGCACACAATAAGAGAATACATCTCACAGATCGCATGTCTTCTGTGAAGTACCCCCAGACTTGTTTGTCAGACTAGAATGTTGCAGTAATTAGCTATAGGTGCCAGGATATGCGTTGGATTCAACACACTGTCAGCTGCTGATTGGTCGGACGTCGCAGCCAATCAGTTATGAGTCAGTTGTCCTTTCCTGCAACGCTTATATAGAATTCCCTAATCCTTCCAGCAGAGGTCCATACTACTTAGTAAGAACTTGGTTGCTTTGAGCAATTGATGGGAGGATGAGGTTCCCAAATGTGTAAAACCTGTTTTTGAATATGTAGTAATTATCCCACCTGTTCTCATAGAGGGGAATCCTAAAACATGACCTGGAGGTACTTTGAAGAAAGGGCGATTTGCTCCAAGTTCTCCTGTCACCACTTGTGTTACAAGCTGGAGAAATTGACCTGGATGGGCTGACACTCTAATGTTATAGCCGTTCCCCTGATGTGCTGCAGATTTTCTCAGACCTGTTGATAACACGTCACATTCTGCTGATAACATGAGATGTTACATTGTTTCACTGTAACTACCTCCCTCTTCTATTACTTAGGGCTGATCGTTGACATCATGTCCTCAGGGCATATCCCTATCTGTTACTCCATGTGTGCAACTAATCGGCTCAGATGCTGCTGGACAGCTCGGCCGGTGTCCACCAGCCCTCGCTGCTCACGGTAATGACTTACAGTTGGGTCTGTGACATCTGGCTCACACATGCCGGTCCCTGGGGGGGGACTGTGGGACCCTGCAGCTGTCATAGACCCTGCACGTACAGACCCCTCCTGTGTCCCAGGGCACGACTTTCAGTTATTTTATAATCTGTCCACACAGAATAAACAATAGGAATAAAATTCAAGCTTAAATGAGAACTAAAACATAAAACAGGCTACTAGTAGAGGTCACAAATACACAACTTTCAGGTGCTGATGATAAATTACCTCTGTCCGTTCTTCTCTGGTGGGAATCAGCTAATGAACTTGGTGCGAGCGGCTACCCGAGGGTGGTGATAGACTTTGGATGAGGCGCCAGACGTGGGCTCTAGTAAACCTGTGATGACAGCTTGCTCTGGGTATTAGTGAACTTGTGGTGATAGGCTGAGTATGATGGGTATGAGATCTAAAGAACTTGTCATGAGTGTGACGTCTAATGAACTTGCGATAAGAGGCTAGCTGGGGGTCTCTAATAATCATGGGATAAGAGGCTGGTTGTGGGTCTCTACTAACCATGGGATAAGAGGCTATATGTGGGTCTCTAATAACCATGGGATAAGAGGCTAGCTGGGGGTCTCTAATTATCATGGGATATGAGGCTAGTTGTGGGTCTCTAATAACCATGGGATAAGAGAGTAGCTGGGGGTCTCTAATAATCATGGGATAAGAGGCTGGTTGTGGGTCTCTAATAATCATGGGATATGAGGCTAGTTGTGGGTCTCTAATAACCATGGGATAAGAGAGTAGCTGGGGGTCTCTAATAATCATGGGATAAAATGCTGGTTGTGGGTCTCTAATAATCATGGGATATGAGGCTATATGTGGGTCTCTAATAACCATGGGATAAGAGAGTAGCTGGGGGTCTCTATTTATCATGGGATATGAGGCTAGTTGTGGGTCTCTAATTATCATGGGATATGAGGCTAGTTGTGGGTCTCTAATAATCATGGAATAAGAGGCTAGCTGGGGGTCTCTAATTATCATGGGATATGAGGCTAGTTGTGGGTCTCTAATAATCATGGGATAAGAGGCTAGCTGGGGGTCTCTAATAATCATGGGATAAAATGCTGGTTGTGGGTCTCTAATAATCATGGGATATGAGGCTAGTTGTGGGTCTCTAATAACCTTGGGATAAGCGGCTGACTGTGGGTCTCTAATAATCATTGCATATATCTAATGGAATATACATAGGGAAGATAAACGGCATTTGATGGAGACACCTGTTTTGGGTTATCTGTAACATTTACTGATGCGAATGGGATATTGTTCTTGGCTGAAGAAATATTAGTAATTTAAATATCTAACGCCTGTGTGACAAGCCCTGGGAAATAACATTTATATATTTTATAATGACACAACAGAAACGTATTCTTCTTGGCAGGAGACTCCTCTGTTATATTCCCTATGAGTTTCAGAACAATATTGTGGCCCAGGGGCCCTCGCAGGCGTAACCTGATTGTCTGGGAATTACTGTTGTTTCAGGTGCAAACAGATCATTACTTTATAAATCCTCGTTGCGTGCATGAGCGATAACCGTTCTCATTATATCCTACATTGTACAGGTAATTAGTGTAAAGTGCATTGTGTTCTACATTATACATTATGAAGCCCTGTGTGTAATAACCAACGTGTATCCATGGGAATCAGCGGAGAGGATTTGTTGCATTGGAAAATGTCCTCACACTGCGCTCACTGAGGACGTGGACCTCCACAATCGTTTTATCTTTTTTAAATTTCGTTTCACAAAAGCAAATCTGTGTTTTGCACGTGGGAGCAGATGGGCAGATTTCTGTGAAAATAGTAACGTGATGTCAATAAACATCATTTCACTGTAAATAAGCTTTTCTGAGTGCACCAATTTCTGTCCGTGAACAAAACTTAATGTGCGTATTGCAATTCCGTCATATTCCTATATCAACAAGCAAGTTGCTGGCAGTGGGACAGGGAGGCGTGTCCACACCAAGATGGGGGCATGGTTATACCCCCAGTGGACTGCACTAGGCCATAGGCAAACCAAGAGGGGGTTTCCTAGTTTCTTGAACCCCCCTCCAAGCCTGGGGCACTGTATAATTGAGGTGGCTGGACCCTGCACCGCTTTACACGGCTCTGCTTGAAAAGAGAGAGCTGTGTGCACCTAACAGTAGTGCACGCAGCATTGGCCATGTATATTATAGGGATAGGAAGAGTTGGAGAGCAGCCAAGTACTGTCTAAAATAATAGCCACGCCCCCATGCATGCTGGACAACCCCATGTTTGTTTACTTGTAGCTGTTATTTTTAAATTTAAACTCACCAGTAGCTTTCACTACCTTTTTTTAAGCAAATATTGAGGCTTCGCATTAACTTGTTTTGTTTTTTATTTTTATTATTGTTATTTTTATCGCATTCCCCCCCACTGATGTCCTAAAGTTCCGTTATCCACAGGAATATTTGTGTGGTGTTTTCTGCTCTGTGATTACACAATTCCAATTAAGACTTGTGGAGAAGCCGCCGTCAGAGATGTGTTTTGTGTGCTATATAAATTGCCATGGTAACAAATTATGTTCTATTTTTATATCAAACAGCAAAATAAACCTCCACTTAATTCCCTTCTTGGAGGACAAGTGTTTCAGACTCTCCACTATAAGCTTCACCGCAAGAGCTACATTTTAACAGTTGAATTCCCGGCCTGGATTGTGTAAAGGTCTACTGACCAATAAATAATATTAATAATACCTTCCTGCAGAGCGTGGAGCCGTTTACTCCCGTAATATCTGTACAGTCTCATCATCCGCCAACGCTGATTTAATGCTCCCAAATGATGTACCTCTTACAACAGATAGATCTCTTAGAAAAGCAGCCTGGACTTGTTGAGACATTGTACGGTGACATAATAGATCGATATATGACCTTACATGAGGTCTGCTGGGACTGTTTAAAAGTCCTGCTTGAGTCATGGATATTGTGGATGGGTCATTAATTAGACAAGAAGAGGTCGAATATTGATGAACAGACAACCGGTGAATGCAGATGCGTCAGAATTGTCTTCTGAAGTTGTCTGTCGTTTGACATCTTTGCACTGGGTGGCAAATCACCCGGTCCACCATGAATGCCAAGGCTCGCACAAACTTAATTTATGTCCTGGTTTTGCGTTTTGAAATATTAGGTGATATGCGTTTTACCCATTTGAATTTCTCCATGTATTGCTTGGTCTAGCTCCATATCTAAAATTCGTCAGACGACATTGGGTTTTCTGCAAAATTGCAATGACACTGTGCAAAATATTTTGTGTGAAACCGCAGATATTCCTGCTTCATCTAACTATACAATAACGTCTACGTAATGCGTCTGTGCGGTTAGAGCTTGATCCATAGTCGTGCCATGTAATCGCATTGACGCAAATACACGGCAATATCGCATTAGCGTTTTCTGACGATGTTTTATAAAGTCCCATATTGAACCTATTACACATTAATCTGCCTGTTAGACTCTCATATTAGCAGAAGGTCAAACCGGTCTGATGCAATAATATTGTGCACCCGTATACGACACAATTGAACAACATCTCTGGTGCAATCTAGCTCTTGGTAATGGGAGTACCTCTGTTTAAGTCGAACAGTACTCTCGTCTTGTTTTTATTATAAATCCAAACTGTTATGTAACGTTGAGATTCTATGTAAGACGCAGTGGTGTCTGAACTGGAGAAACTCCTGGACCCCTTATAAACTAAACATTGTTACAGTTTCATCTTGAACACCCCCCATGTCTTCCACATATATCCAGGAACTAGAAGGAAGCAAACACTGACATATTGATGCAAAGTGACAGCTATTAGGACACCTGTTCATATATGGCTTCAGTGGGCTCTTGACAGATTAAATCCCTGTGCAAACAACCCAGCAGGTGACCTATGGGTTATATTGATTGAAGCTGGAGATAGACCATCATAGGCTTGACCTCAAGACTTCCTTAGACTAAGAAACCCATCTGCTGCACACACAGAAAACATTGCCCTCATTTGGGCTAAACAATGTAACAAACCGAGGCAAATGGGGCAATAAGGAAGATGTTTACACATCATTGTAGTGTTCTCATTAATTAAAAAATGCCTATCGAGTTTGTTATATAGTGGAAGGAGCAGGGTCCCCCCAGCAGCACAGAGTATATCAGGAGATGAGTGATGTGTTAGTGAGGACAGAGCTGCATGTGAGAGGGGCAGTGACATGATGTGAGGAGGGGAATGGAGACGGCAGGAAACCACAGATTGAGAGTTATATAGTGGAAGGAGCAGGGTCCCCAGCAGCACAGAGTATATCAGGAGATGAGTGATGTGTTAGTGAGGACAGGGCTGCATGTGACAGGGGCAGTGACATGATGTGATGAGGGGAAGGGGGGCAGCAGGAAGCCACAGACTGAGAGTGGAAGGAGGAATAGTGATGATATGAGGCTCCTGTCACACTGATGTGTGTTTGACAGCAGAATCTACTTACATGTATGTGAAACAAAGTTCAAACATACAACTTGTCTTTTAAATCTTTCAGTTTAAAAATGTGTTCCGAGATGGAATGTATAACTGAGTGACTGCACAACGCAAGAGGCTCCCAGAGAATAATGGTTTTATTTATTTACAAATATCCTAGAAGTTAAAGTACATATTTGGGTGATGCAGTGTAATATTGAAGCAAAGTAACATTTTTGTAGTTGTGATAAACAAGTTTACCATGTCAAATATAAGAACCTAAAATTAGAAATCGTTTCATTTACAACATTTGTCAGGCTTGTGACAGAAGTACCGTGCGCATCGACAATACGTTCCTTCATAGTGATCTTTTGAAAACAGTTTTTAGGTCATAACACACTGCATTAAACAATAAATCGTTCGTTAACATTAAAGATGGTTAGGACAGGCAACATTTGAGAATGTATTAAGATATTCTTGGGACGTGCTGACACACAGTGGACAGGTATGGTATTACACCTGTGCATAATATAACTGGGATATTTGCAGGTACAGCAATTTAATAGGGATAGAAGGGGTATTGTTTTACATGCAGTGCTGCTTATAACTAGGGGATGTACAGAGGGAATGTGTACGTATATCATAGTTTATCTCTCTGTAGGCTGTGAGCAAACTCCGGGGTTTGTGTCTACAATCTCGTTGCCTGCTTGCTGCCATATTTTTGGTTCTTTATGGCTCTGACCACGCCCACAGTGACGTCACACTATACTTTGTTACCAGACAACGCCCCAAACTACTATCCAACCTCAATAAAACTGCCAGGAGATATCTGGGAGGAGCTTAAAGAGATTACAGGGAAGAGAAGAAAAACAATGGCACCTACTGAATGGTGAATTGTGCAGGCACACCATTTTCCATACTTTTATTCCTTAACATTTATATTCGCCAACTGCAAAAATAAAATAAAAAGGTGTGGCCTGTTTGTCAAGACAGATGTACCAGATAATTGTTATGTGTATTGATTCATACATATATATGTGGTTAGCACTTCTGCCTTATAGCACTGGGGCCATGAGTTCAATTCCCGACCATGGCCTTATCAGTGAGGAGTTTGTATGTTCTCCCCGTGTTTGCGTTGGTTTCCTCCGGGTGCTCTGGTTTCCTCCCACACTCCAAAAACATACTGGTGCTAACAAATTGACCCTAGTCTGTGTGTGTCTCTATCCGTCCATCTCTGTCTGTCTGTATGTGTCTGACTGTGTGCTCGGGAATTCAGATTCCCCAATGGGGCAGGGACTGATGTGAGTGAGTTCTCTGTACAGCGCTGCGGAATTATTGGCGCTAAATAAATAAATGGTAATAACAAAATTTTATATATATATATATATATATATATTTACACACACACACACACACACACACACACACACACACACACACACACACACACACACACACACACATAAGTAATGCATGTTTAAAATCACTATTATCTGATTAATTTCGCCGTACGCAGTTGACCATTTACACTCCGCAGGTCTGGCAGTAACAAGTCTTTTCCTCCCTATAATTCACCGTTGCTCTGACATTAAGAGTTCCATAATACGCCTTGAATCCCGCACAATCCGTCTTCCAAACGCACATCAACAGGCGGCGCAGCCGGTGTAAAACACTAAATATAATGTACTCTCCCAGCCTTCTGGGCTAAAAGCTTTTCATTAATGATAATGGTATACAGCGGTAGGACACTCTGTAATTAGACTAAGTATACCCGGCTGGCTGCTGGTTTTTTTAGTACATTGTTTGTTTAATGGAAGAGTATTTTATTGACTTTCTCAGTAATTGGATTTTTTTCTTTTTTTTTCTCCCCACTGGTATGGTATGTAGGCCAGGGCTCGCCGGTAAATGGCGCTCCGTGATGTTTTCCTAGGAGTGGGAAGCAGATGGGAATCACGGGATCCGTCCTGTGTTAGATATCCCAGCTCAGCAGAGTAGGGGAACATTGCCAGGACTCCTGGAGAAACAGAAAAAACATTAATTTTCATTTCTACTGTCATAAATAAAGAAATATGTTGAAAAGTTGTTCAGCTGCTGCTTTGTACATTAATAATCCTAATGATTTTAATATGCACTGGAGTAACCTTATGAAAAGTCTGACTTTAGTTTCTGTGCTCTCAAGAGCCCCCCAAAAAAATAATAATTTAGAATGAAGAGGCGTCTTGTAACATTCAGACAATTGGAAGCAGACGTTCTCATACTGCGACTGGGTTGTTAGATTTTTGATGTAGCTATATTGTTAGCCATGCAAGCTATTGTTATCTGATATCAGTCATTTCAACTTCAGAGCAGCTGGCTGCATAGTCCCTCGATAAACGTGAAGAGCGTCCATCCCTTATAAACAGTGGAGCCAGATATTTTGAGTGCCCCAGCCATGTTGAAAAGAGCGCAGTCTATTAATTCACTGGGATCTGGTAGCACTGAAGCAGTTTGTGTTCCTCGGTGAAGTCACCGGTTCCCAGTGAATGAACAGAATGCACTCAATTAAAATATTGGCCCACTGGAGATTATGCATCCGAATGGCAGACCTCTCTCCTTGGCTTTGCATCGGATGGTCCGCCCAGCGGGCAACCGCTCTCTGCTGTCGCCAGACCCTTCCGCATTATATAGATCATACTTGCCAACTAGAATTTCAGGTCGGTCTCCCGGACTCCCAGGAGAGCAGGCAATTCTCCCGATTCCCGTCCGGCTCTGCAAATTAAATGGAGGGGGTGGGGCTTAGTGGTGCCGTGTACGCGTCATTGTGGCCCTACCCCCTATTTTTATTGGCCAAAAAAAATGATGACTGCTTTGGGGACGGGGCTAATGACACAATTCTTTAAGCCCCGCCCCCACACACACCCCTGCCTCCCGGGACACAAGGGATCACTTGAGATATCTTTTATATGTCTTTTACATGCACCGAATTCTGGAGGATGTATCTATATATGAAACCTCTCAAGGGACCATATCAGAGCGACTACCCTGATTGAATGCCATTCTTTTGGGTTTTTTTCAAATAAGTGTATTTACTGAGGGACATTTGTTCCCCTGCCTGTCATTAATTTCACGTGGTGGTAATGATATAACCTATATCCACTTATAAAGAGTTTTTTTTCTATAGAATTGGGTTTTTAAGTGTTTAGCAGTATTATACTATATATTGTGTTCTCTTTTTCCCTATGATTTGTGGAGCATCAAAAAATCCCCCCTCGTTCTCTTGATGAATTGTGAGAGAATTACCCATTTGGAATAAAGGATTAGAGATTTGGTCGTATCTGTTTATGAACTGTGAGAGACCTTTTTTTTGGTTAAAAAGAAGATTAAAGACTCTTTTCAAATGGACTATTAATTGAAATAAGCTTAGAGAATGGATTACATTTGAATGAATATTGTACTCTCTCTATCATATACCGTATCTTCATCTGTGTTCTTTGTCTCTGCGCCTGTGGTTGACACAGTATTCTTAGCCTAAATCCATTATTGTTTGAGTGAAGTGGGACTCTTGTTGTTCTCACTGTGGCTGCATTGTACAGGAGGCGCTTATTAAGGGAGAAAATCTTTTTTTTTTTTTTGTTAGAATTAATTTACCTTCCTATCTGATCTTATCCAATTAGATCATTTTTCTTGGCCGTTCAGAATGACCATAAGGAGGGACAAGAGCAGGTCAGTGTAGAGAACATTTATCTTCATGCATGCCATGTTTTCAGGATCTTCCTCGTTGGGTAAAAATGGAATACATTAATCCCCAATTACCAGTTCACCCTTGTACGATTAAGGAAATACATGACCTGTTAATACTGCAGAGCGAAACCTTGCTTTAGATCAGTGGTCAGGGAACAGGGGTAAATTACTCCAAATGGGGTAAAAATTAAATTCCTGGGGATAATGTCTGCAACCTCCTACTTACTGGCCTCCCTCTCTCCCACCTTGCCCCCCTCCGCTCTATTCTCAATGCGGCGGCTAGACTAATCTTCCTCTCTCGCCGCTCCATCTCCGCTTCCCCTCTCTGCCTTGCCCTTCACTGGCTCCCCATCCCCTTCAGAATCCTGTTCAAACTCCTGACCACCACGTACAAGGCCCTCTCCCAGTCTACTGCCCCCTATATCTCTAACTTCCTCTCCATTCACACTCCTGCCCGCTCCCTGCGCTCGGCAAATGACCGTCGCCTCTCCTCCACTCTGACCACCTCTTCCCACTCCAGAATCCAGGACTTCTCCCGTGCTGCCCCCCTTCACTGGAACGACCTCCCCCGCTCCATCCGTCTCTCTCCCAATCTGTGCTCCTTCAAATGGGCACTCAAAACCCACCTGTTCCTTTAAAGCCTACCAATCTTCCACCTAACCCATTCTACCCGCCCCTATTCTGCCCCTTACACGTCAACTGGCTGCCTTTGTGCTTGAGTTTTGTTCACCCTCTCTTAGGATGTAAGCTCATTTGAGCAGGGCCCTCTTCCCTCCTGTCTCCATACCTGTTCTTCTGCTCCGTCTGTACTGCATCAGCCTGCCTGGAGCCTCTGAAGTTTTGGTATTTATTGTTTACTGTTCAGTTATGTCTCACCCTGTATAGTCTACTGTTTGTACTGTGTACGGCGCTGCGGAACTCTTGTGGCGCCTAACAAATAAATGATAATAATAATAATAATAATAATGCTGCCGATTCACCTGCTGTCAGTTGGATTGTAGACCCCTTTATATGTGAAATTGCTGTTGTACCAGAAGAGCCTCAAGGGTTGGCAGAGGCACTTCTTGAGCTTCGATGCAATAATGAAGCACATATTACATTTGAAAACACAGCAGATCTGTCATATTTTTGGACGTCAACAGCTGCAAAGGCATCAAAATTGCACATGAGGAGGCAGTCAAAAAGTTGCTGCCTTTTGCAACAACCTACCTTTGCGAACAAGGATTTTCCACGCTAATGAGCATAGAAACAAAGCAGAGAAACCGATTGGATGCTGAAGACTGTATCCAAATTGCTCTGACATCAAAATGCCCCAATATTGATGCTCTCGCATCAAAAATGAAGCAACATCATTTCTCCAAAACCTGAAGTTTTGAAGTTGAAGCTTTCAAAGAAATTTTGAATAGATTCAATAAAATTTTGAATTCCAATAATTATTAATATATGATTTCCTTCCTTTCAAATCAAGGGGGTAATGTCGGCATTTCCAAATATATTTGTGGGTAAAGGGTAAAAAAGTTCCCTGACCCCTGCTTTAGGTAGTATAAGGAAGACTAATTGAGTGACTGAAGAAAGAGATATCATCAGGTTAGACCTAACAGTCGTGCAGGGCTCTCTATTAGAGAGACTCGACCACTTCGTGATCCCAAATGAAGAAAGCAGAGAAGATAAAAAAAAAACATTAACTTGATATTTAATTTTTATAACATTATTTAACGGGCAGTTCCCAATATTTATAGGAATAAAACCGTTTTGTTTTAAGTGTTTACCTATAAGGAGAACAAGTCTTTATATTTGCTATTAATCCCACACTTCTTGTTGGCACTTGAGCTCCTCTGAGCAACAGGGGAAATATTACGTTGCGTCCCTGAGTACGGATGTCAGCTCTTCAGCCCATCCTGCTCCCCAGTGCAGCTGATTGAAGTGTGAGGTCGGCCTACAGCATTATAGGGGGGGGGGTCTGGTCTGTGCTCTCTTACAATGTTTTAAGTGGCTTTAGTGAGAATGGATGATCAGCGGATCTCTCTGCAGCCGATAGAGCTCCACTTACTGTGATTGAAGTGTGGATTGTATCCCTGGCAGCTCTCCACACGCTGACCCGTCTTCAAGTATCAATCAGCCGTGTCTACACCTCCCCAGTGCCGGATTGTGTAGCAGGTACACCATGTACTTGATTAATTTAAAACATAATTAAGAGTTGCTCATGGTTCAACATGTTTGATGAGCTAATCTGACATGGGCTTAAAACAATCTGTAAACAGTGTAACAATAGTTTAGTCTCTCCGCAGCGTGCACAGTATCTGCATTCAGGATGTAGCGATGACTTTCTGTAAATACTTAGCAGAAAATGTTTCTGGGCAGTTAGTGTGATGTAGTTGGAATGAATGGGGTTCAGTAAGTCAATGGATTTGTTGCTGCTCTATAAAGTTTCTCTAGTGGCAATGGTACAATGGACCAGCTACGGGAAATTATAATGTCTCACGTTTATCACAGTCAGTTATGGAGGTGAAGGTTGGGAGAGATTAAAGATCTTTTTGGGAAATGCAGTTACCACTTAGGAGAAAGAACTTAGTACTGGAATAGATTGGCCACCCGTAGCTCCTTCTGTTCACATAGGCAAACCAGGGGGGTTTCCTAGTGCCTGGAAACCCCACCTCCAAGCCTGGGGCACTGTATAATTGAGGTGGCTGGACCCTACCCCCGCTTCACACGGCTCTGCTTGAAAAGGGAGAGCTGCGTGCACCTAACAGTAGTGCACGCAGCATTGCCCATGTATATTATAGGGATAGAAAGAGTTGGATAGCAGCTGCCAAGCACTAGCTAATATTATAGCCATGCCCCGCATGCATGCTGCTCACACCCACTGGTGGCGTGGTGTGCAAACTCCCCCCCCCCCCCCCCCCCCTTTACAAATCCTGCGATTGTCCCTGGTCCAGATATTCTGTAATCCTAACACCATGTTTTTGATTTTAGAATCGGTCTTAAGAATGGTCTAAGGATTAAAGAATGACTTGTTTTTATTGAGCATGCAGCTGATTGGGTGGTTTTGCCCAGCCAATCAGGAGTAGTGGGTGATAAATAAGACTCCTCCCACTTCAGAATTCTGAATGTCAGTACCATGACTGAGCTAAAATTTCCAATAGCCTTTAGCTAATATGGAAACCATATCTGAGCTATAAGGAATTGCTCCATCGACATCTCTGTCGATGGAGCAACAAAGATCTGTGTGAACGATATCCTTGAACAAATATATAAAGAGTGGAACGTTTATTGGATCATTCATCAGAGACCCAGGACGGAATACAAGCCAGGCTCCCTAGCATAGTGTTTGATATCATTAATTAAAAATAAAAATCTGAATTTACACTGGAACTAGTAAAGTTCCTGATTATGGGCAATTGCGCTCTCTGCCTCAAACCAGCCATGATTGTCCTAGCGAATGCTGAATAGTAAGAGGGGTTTTACACTTTTGACATACAACGCCCCACCGATGGTCGGAATCAAAACCCTGTGAGGGAATAATGCTAACTACTGTGCCACCGCTCACAAAACACATTCATAGCGTTTATTATTATTTTCTATACAAAGAATTTTATATTTAAAGTGTTGTCCTTGTGATTGACCTTTAACCCCTGCCTTTGGTTGTTTGCAGGAGAAGCGGCAGGATGGAGGGCGACAGTGTGAGCTGCGTGAAATACCTCATGTTCATCTTCAACTTCTTTATATTTGTGAGTATGGGCTCCTGTTTCCTCTCCTCTAAATTCCCAACATCGACTAAATCGTGGGTGTGGTCAGTAACGAAGTCTCGCTATCTTCTGAGCTGGACCAATAGGGATGAAGATGCAGCCTGGTCGGATCACTAGGAACCTCCTGGCTTCCCGGAGGCATTTGGTGCCATAGGGAGATGTTGCCCACATTGGGCTTTATGTAGAGTTGGACAGTGGTCCAAAACGGAAGCGCAAAATTAGATTTTCCGCACTGTGCGTGCGCAGTTATAGGAGCACGACGCAGACTGAGACGTATATGCCCGTTGCGGCTCTACGCGTAGAGAGGCAGTACAAGGAAGGTGTGGGGTAGTGGAGCCACAGTACAGTGACAGTGTCTTTTATTTTGCATAATAAGTATTATTAAACATTGTCCATAGAGAAAACCATAGCGTCACCCAAAGGTGAAATTATTTTGTCTTTTAAGTTGCCTTTAATTGCATGGTTGTGGCTTCGTCCTCCCTGGTGCATGATCCGTGGCGATGATGCCATCGGCAAAATCTGCACTAGGCTGTGCCAGCCAGAGCTGGTGGCCCTATAGCGGGAATACATGCAGCGTGGGACCCACTAGCACAGTCCCAGCCAGATCTACGGCGGTCAGCATAGGACTGAAAACAATGTCTCTTCCCACTAGGAGTAACCGGCCCCCTGCTGATAACACTAGGACTGTTCAAGGGTGGTGGCTGTGGCTTATTAAAGGGTTAAATTATCATTTTGTCTGTGGTGCACTATAGGACCCAGCGTGTCCACATATAATTGGTTGAGCATGCTGGTGCTTGTTGTGCTACAAGTTCCAGCATTCCCATGGCTGCCAGGATACACGAGCAACCAGAAGTGCCAGCATGCCCAGGCAACCAGGGGCCACTGGGACCTTTAGCACAAGGGAAAAATTAAAATAAAAATCATGCACCAAATGAACAATAAATTGAATTGCAATAAATACACCTGGTGCTGCCCAGATCTCCGCTGCAACCGAGCTTATGATGCAGACTATGGTCTGAGGTCCGGGTGTGAGACATTTCCCCGGTTACTGGAGCGCTGCTAAGAGCTCATTGTCAGCATCATATAATCATCTCGCTTTAAGCACACGTTGATGTGCGCATTTTGCATACTATTCAGCGTCGCATGTGTCACACATCACAACAGTCCCAGCTGTCGGGACTGTCGGTCAGACGTCTCTAGATAAATGACGGAGGTTCCTGTGGAGGGAACTGCACCAAAGTACCATTGTAGAGAAGGGAATTTTGCTAAAAAAAAAAAACACACCATATTTTTTTGCATAAATGTAATGATTTATTTTGCATAATATTCTAAAGTAGTATTAAATATTGTCCATAAACAAAACAATAGTCTCCCCTGAAAGTTGAACTCATTGTCTCTTTAAGTTGCCTTTAGTTGCATGGTCCTGGACCATGGGAAGCGCCCTAGAAGTCGCCAGGTTCTGAATAAGTACCTTAAGCAGCCGCTGTCCTCGCTGTGACATCTGCAGAAGGGTGGTACTCTCATATGTTGGTGTAACACAGATCTGACTGCAGTTTCCTGTCTGTTTCACCCTATGTCTCCTCTTTATCCTAGCTCGGAGGAAGCTTTCTGCTCGGACTTGGGATCTGGGTCATTGTTGACCCCACTGGTTTCCGGGAGATAATCGCTGTCAATCCCTTGATGTTCATGGGCGCCTACCTCGTCTTGGCTATGGGAGCCATGTTGTTCCTGCTCGGATTCTTGGGCTGCTGCGGGGCAATCCGGGAGAACAAGTGTCTACTGCTGTTCGTACGTATCGCCCTCTACCTCCTCACTTATACGTGTCTATAGATCAGGGTGCACAGTGTCACCCCAGGGGAGCCTGTAACTCTCTGGATACTAAGGGTCCGTCAGTAAATATTTATGGTCACTGCCTCATCTGTGATGAATTGGAACCAGTGGAAAATGTTTTCTCTTACAGTTCCCTGTGACTTGGGGTCGTACAGCTGTGATCTACACTAAGCATTTCCCCAGCTGTCTACACAATGGTTTTAGGAACTGTTCTTGTAACCATTGAATACTGGACAATACGGTTACAATCCAATTGTATTGGATCATTGCAATCTGATTGAACATGGGCACAGTTTGCTCCCACACATTGAAGGTCCCATTACACATGTCCAATCGGATTGTAATAGAATTTGTCTGTACACTCGACTCTGCTTTAAGAGTCAATGACTTTGTGCCCAAGAAGATTAAATCCAATCCAATCAGATTTTGATTGTAGAGGTGGGTTCACACATTGTACAGTGATTGACCAAGTTTGTAAAATTGACCAACCAAAATAGTCATAAGCATTTTTATAGGGGTGCTACAATCGAAATTGCTGAATTCTGAGTGGATAAAGTGTTGCACAAAATATTGGAATTCTTGACAGCTGTCACACTGGTTTGTCACTTTTGATTGTATTACAAAACAATAGGAACCTGTGTTATCTTATAGTGTGACCAGAGGGGCTGTAGGGGGTCCCTGAGTGAACAGAGCCAGAGAGATCGCTGAGCTGAGAGCGAACGGCTCTGCATGTAAATATTTAGTGGTCCTGTACACACAGGGATTCCAAAAAAACAAAAGGACATTTAGTTTACATGTGATTACATGCTGCTTAATATAGGAAAGGTATGATAATGAGTTAAGTACCATCAGCCAATCGTATGTGGCTAGAAAGTGCTGCCCGTGTTCTCATCATCACTGCGTAAATTAGTTATTATCACTTTTATAATACACAATGAGTGTTTTGGGCAATGAGCGTATTTTCTGGTAAACTTGTGACGCTGGAGTTCCCCTTTAAAAAATGAGATTAAAGAGTTCTAGAAGCCTCACGCATACAAGTGATGATTATATTGTGTCTGACATCTTCTCTGGGTTCTGCAGATTCAGCACATCCTCCAAGTAACTGCTAAATACTGTAATTATATCATATTTTCTCTTTCAGTTCTTCATGTTTATTCTGGTGATTTTCCTAGCGGAGCTGTCAGCTGCTATTTTGGCGTTCTTGTTCCGGGAGAATGTAAGTGCCACGTTCCTGCTGGCTTTAACTCTTTTGTTGCCTAATGTCATTATGCTCATTTCAAGTAGTGTGCACGCGTGTTACACTGGGGTTGGGGGAACATTCGTAATTGTTTCCAGCTCACTTATGTCTGTGTGTTTCCAGATTGGAGCCGCTTACAGCGGTGGATCCCAAGCATTCTCTGTTTGAGGGATCCTTGGCGTTTTTTCAAGGCACCCCAAAGCCAAAATAGTTACCAAGTAGGCCCCCGCCTTGCTTACCACTGGCCCTGGTCGCAGCACCTCTGTGAATTCGCCAAGGTACTCCAGGGAGCCGCGGAGCACAGTCTGAGAACCTTCGGCTTATGGGCATCTTATAGGTGATGAGTAGAACTTTGAGTAAAAATCAATTCTGTACAGCAGCGGTTCCCGAAGTGTCTGTCACAGGGGTGCCGTAGCCAGGGGGGAAAAAAACTTACCAATCCAGCGGGGCCGGGACCCAGCATCCTCCTCACTGAATGTCGGATGTGACGTCATCACGTCCGACATATTCAGTGAGAAGCAGCGGGAGAGAGGAGGATGTTCGGTCCCGGCGCCTCCGAATCGGTAAGAAGACAGAAGAGAAGACAGAAGAAAGAAGGCCAAGTATGGTAAGTAAAGAAACGGAGGGGGAATGGCGATGGGAAACAGCAATGGAGCGGCAAAGAATGAAGGCGGAGGGGCGCAGAGTGCGCGGATGAAGGCGGAGGGGCTCAGAGTGCGCGGATGAAGGCAGAGGGGCGCAGAGTGCGCGGATGAAGGCAGAGGGGCGTGGATAAAGGGGCACAGAAATATAATTGAAAAAAATATATAAAAATATTCTTTTCCCTAGGATTAATGTGTATTATTTTTGCAAACAACTGAGTATTTCTGTCCTGACCTAAATACTTCTTACGTTACTTTGACCCAGCTACTTATAAAACAGGACTGCTTGGTTATTATTTTGGAGGGGTGCCTTGAAAAAATTATTTAGACTCTAAGGGTGCTGCGAACTGAAAGTTTGTGAACCACTGGTCTACAGCATTACTACATGACAATCAGACCTGCATTGGTCTGTGCGCTTCTCATGACCTGAGCGAGACTAGACTCAATGGAGCATAAAGACGTCATTATCTGGTACTTTTCTCACCTCTTTTTAATTGTACACCAGCTACCAGGAAGAGGTCTGACACAAACTTCACACAACCAACTTTATATATTTCGGATTAAGACATCATCATCATCATCATCATTTATTTATATAGCGCCACTAATTCCGCAGCGCTGTACAGAGAACTCATTCACATCAGTCCCTGCCCCATTGGAGCTTACAGTCTAAATTTCCTAATATAGCCACACACACAGACAGAGAGGGAGACAGACAGACAGGGAAAGACTAGGGTAAATTTTTTGATAGCAGCCAATTAACCTACCAGTATATTTTTTGGCGTGTGGGAGGAAACCGGAGCACCCGGAGGAAACCCACGCAAACACAGGGAGAACATACAAACTCCACACAGATAAGGCCATGGTCGGGAATTGAACTCATGACCCCAGTGCTGTGAGGCAGAAGTGCTAACCACTAGGCCACTGTGTTGCATAAGACACTTATGTAAAACATCTTCCAGTTATTTCTGTACGTGTTTTAGAGTTCACATTTTCTCATTTCACTTTACTTCCCTGTAGCTGACCAGAGACTCGTTCACCAAGGACCTGAAACGACACTACACGGGCAACAGCACCGACGTCTTTACATCCACCTGGAACTCTGTTATGACTACGGTGAGTTTGGCAATTATGGAATATATTTTATTGTACAAAAGACAAAGTTTGGGACGGCGATGGGGCATAAGCGTTCCCTGCAAAGCATGGACTGTTTTTCCCATCTCCTAACTGCCGACTGTGGTTAACTGACCGAACCACAAGAATACTGTAATATTATATTATGTTGGCTCATCTGGTTAGATTGAGGTTTAGTGAATACACCGATCACATATCCACCACTTGAACCCTCTTCTCGTGATCGTTTGGTTGATGCTCCTGTTGTTCTCGTTCGCAGTTTGAATGCTGCGGAGTTAATGGACCAGAAGATTTCGGTGACACTTTGCAATTTAAAACTCATATGCACCATCCCGTGCCGGAGGCCTGTTGCAGAAGGAACGTCCTGCGCAGGGACAAAGAGATCGTGAGCGGCACAGAATGCATGATGGGGATAGAGATGAACAGACAGGTAAAGACACAACAGGCTTATAGGTCACTCTCCAAACCCTGCGCAGAGCATTACACACACTGGATGTGAGTGGGGCGCTCACATTACACACACTGGCTGTGAGTGGGGCGCTTACATTACACACACTGGCTGTGAGTGGGGCGCTCATATTACATACGCTGGTTGGGAGTGGGGCGCTCACATTTATTATTGTTGAATGTTGTGAATAATAAACGTTTGTTTCTCAGCCATAATACGATAGGGTAATTATCCTCCTTTAACAATGGCTATATTAGTGCTGCATACTAGATTTTATAACATACTCATTTCTATTTTACATATAGTTTTACATTGAATTTTCACATATTATAATTAAGATATATTACAGCAATGTCATATCATAACTATACATATGCCAAATATTTATTACATTTACATACAGGTTAGCAATTAAGCAAATTTAAGCATCAGTACAGAATGAGGAAGACCCGAAACTGGTGCCTGAGACACAGGGCGGAGTTTGACTTTTTGTTTTTTAGGGTGAGGTGCTTTAGCAAAGCCCTGCCCCCTGATTGGTGGAGTTCCATCCATTCAGCAGAGTGTGGATATCTCCCACTACTGCGATTGGTGAATAGCCAGCATCATCCACCAATCCTTGTGCTACTTGGTATAATATTATGACACTGTAGAGTGGCTGAGGAGCAGGGAAGGATCCTTACTGGCTACGGTCAGATCCTCTGCCGTCCGCATCTAGGTAGTGCGCAGTCACAGAGATCGCCCCCTCTAGATCCTCCACCATTGAGAAGGGAAACTAAAATAGTAAGGGGTGTGGATGATCTCTGTAATGAGGAAACTAGTTTACAATGGAGAAGGGACATTTAAGGAGGGAATATGGTGACTATCCTCATGACCCATACAGACCTCTCGCCAAACCTGGTCAGTATCTGGTCCCATAGAAGGGAATATACAAAATATGATCTCCAACTGTAGAGAGGTCTATCTAGTAATAAAAGTGAAAATGTGAAATACACTCACACGAGCAGGTAGTTGCGGACACTGTGGATTTATTACACTAAGGACCGGGCATCTTCCTAGTAAAACAGAAAATACAAGTCTTCTGCTAGTCATTATCCCATACGATGGTACCAGGGATTGTTGCCAACGTAGATTTTGGAAGGAAGGATTTTCTCCTCTCGTAAAGCAAATTGGATAATACTTTATGGGGATGTTTCATCTCTGCTGCATCAATTTTTGGGTATTATATGTATGAAGGATTGAACCTGAGCTTTATAAACAAGTCTCTTTTTCAACCAAAATAACTATATATCAAAACATAAATACTATCCACAGAGTGCACTGGAGGGGGGTGGGGCCGAGGAGGGAGAGGGGTATTCACATCTGGGGATAGGCAGAGGAGGGAGAGGGGTATTCACATCTGGTGATAGGCAGAGGAGGGAGGGTTATTCACATCTGGTGATAGGCAGAGGAGGGAGGGTTATTCACATCTGGTGATAGGCAGAGGAGGGAGAGGGGTATTCACATCTGGTGATAGGCAGAGGAGGGAGAGGGGTATTCACATCTGGTGATAGGCAGAGGAGGGAGAGGGGTATTCACATCTGGTGATAGGCAGAGGAGGGAGAGGGGTATTCACATCTGGTGATAGGCAGAGAGCACCGAGGAGTTTCTGAACAGTCTACAATACATGGCCATAGAACACCCAACCAATTTGTATGGCCGACGCCTAAATGGCAACTTGGGCCCACAAGCAGTAAGCTCTGATATACGGTCACATCGGTGCCTGCGCCATCCTTATAATAAATCGGTCATTGTTCCCTATGACAGTCTCTGCCATTTGTTCATAGCCTTGGTGACCCCATAGAACATAACACACAACTTGTTTTTTTAGAGCGTTAAGCATCATCCTGCATTGGGATATGAGCTAATAGGAGAGTTTGTCATTGGGACCATTGACCGCTCTCTCATTTACTTTCGAAGACGTTGGCTGTGGTTGACCATCGTCAACTGTGTAGTTTGTTATACTCTGGTTTAGGATAGACCCATACTGGTAATCCGGTCTCCTTCCTTCCTATAATGGGTGACTGAAGAACGCAGAAAGACCAGTCTCGGCCGTCCACTGATCTACCTTCTTTGTGTCTCTCCTTAGGGATGTTACTTAACGATACTCAATTCTTTGGAACCGTACGTGTATATAGCGGGAGCGTTGGCCATCGGTGTGCTGGCTGTTGAGGTAAGATATGAACAGAAAATATACATTGTAATTAATGGTTGGACTTGTTAAATATATCAGGACCCTTAGATTCCTCTTTATCTTTTGCCTTTGGAGCATAACTGCCAAAGGTTAGTTTGTGGCATTTATATTACAAAATGTTTTAGTTCATTCGGTTCTCAAATAAAAAGTGTATCATGTGTTGATATATTTAAGTGTGAAACGTGCTGAGCCCTGGCTGTCTATCATAATGAATAGTGTACTGGTCTCCTAAAAATATATTTGCACCAAAAATATTGTGCTCTATGTTTTACATTAGGTCTGTAGGCATTTTAAAAGGATTGATTTAATTAGGTTACTTTAAACCTGCAGTGTGCTCTGTTTCCCAGTAGAGGGCGCTGCAGTCATACAGCCAGTACAAACATTTTTGCAATATAATTGATCTTCTCACATAATAAATCAGTTCCTGCTTTACCCAACTTCTGACCAAGTTACTGATAATAAAGGACACAAAACAGAGCTGGGCAAATAAAGAGTTTATCAAAATACAAAGATTGTGTGGTGGAGGAGAAAACAATAATCAGTTCGGTTAGAACCAGTGCTCCTGATATCAGAGAGTGGGGCATATTTAATAAAGCACGATAGTGCTTTTAACGGGTCATTAAGGTCCCACAGTGTCCTCCGCAAATTTATTAAGGGGGCATCGCAGCAGATATCATGGATATCTGCTGCTTTGCATTCCTCTTCGTTTTTGGGAGCAGTCACCATTCAACAGAATGGTGACTGCTCCTGGCCGCAATCTAACAAGTCCCGGAAAAACATTTTTTCCGGGAACTTGTCATGTTAATGTACAGCTGAAGCTGGCGTACATCATCCAAATTGAAGAAATCTAATGCTGTCAGCTCTGCTCCGAAGAGCAGAGCTGGACAGCGCATGTGTGGAGGGATCACATGATCCCTCCCTGTCACTCACAGCTCTCTCTCTGCAACTATCGTTGCAGAGACAGAGAGGGGATCTGTGTGCGCATGTCCAGTTCTTGGAACTGGACATGCGCAATTGAAGAGTGAAGAGAAGACCCGAAGACAGCGCTTCCGAAGAGGGGGGTAAGTATGATTTTTTTTTTATCACTGAAACAGCAGTTTTTCGGAACTGCTGTTTCTGTGCAGGGCTGTACATAAATGTGAGAAGTAGTTAAATCCTTATCATTGCGATAAGGATTGAAAACTACTTTTCACTTTATGTGAATATTGATAAATGTGCCCCAGTGTCATTTACCCTCTCACTATCATTACATGGGGAATCATTACACCTGGACGTATCCTTATCCTTAGGTTTCCTTTATGGCAATCATCTAAGAACCCGCGTCTCTTCTGGGCTGACTGTACTGAAACCAAACCTTCGAAGGGAGGCCGGGTTCAACCATTACATAAATAAAGCTAGTGCTCATCACGCATCTAAAAAAGCCCAGCGCACACTCCAACAACCGCAGAAAGGAGGAAGTGTCAGTTGCTGCGTTGCAGCCCTGTGAACGAAAGATTGGTCAACTAGCCCGATCCAATCAGGGCCCTTGTAGAGGAAATATTAAGTAAAATCCCTGTGGGCCCTTGTTCCAAAAGGAACAAGATACCAAAGCACCATGATGGCCGTGGGCAGGAAGTTAGCAAAGAGGCCAAACAGAGCTCTGCAAAACATTCGACTTCCACCAGCCAAACTGCTGGATGCTTTGTACCGATGCACCATCTACAGCCCCAGATGTGGGTGCCCCCATCAGAAAAAAAAATAGGTGACTTGGACTCCCCACTTTTGTAATTGGGCCCAAAAGAAAGAAAGACAGACAGAAAGAAAGCTCTGGTGCAGACCTCTGCCGTTTGTAGGCTACAGCTTATCAGTACTCAACCCACTGCCGCAGGGTGGTAGGGGCAAGAAACTGCTCTGGCAACTGTTCTATGCCAGCTTGACATTCTGCCAGACGTAAGCAAGACAAGGAGAACCAATGAGGGCCACCTAGGTGCACACAACTCAGTCACAGCAATAGGGAACAGTTCCAGCAGCACAACTGGCACTAACCCACTCCCCAGGCCAAGCTGCAGCGCACCAATCACTGGTGGAAATTGGCCCTAAACCTGACCGCCCCTGCAGCACCCTTGAGAAGCTGCCAATCGCTCCTGGGCTCAGGCCATAAGTGCACTCTGTTAACTGCCGAAGAAACACGTCCTAGACTACCAAATCCTCCATAATCTCATTGGAAGGGGGATATGGCAAAATCTGCAAGCAGGAGCCCCTCCTCCGGGCCCTACACCGCCCGGGGACCCAGGCGGCGCCTACTGCCCTGGCAATCAGCAACTGGAGGCATTGCCTTTGTTCTACAACATGCAGACTAGAGCCAGAACACTGACAGCCTGGGTAATTTATAAAGTGGCCTAAATGACCTCCCACAATGACACAGTAATGGGCGTAGCGAAGAATCACTTTATCCCCATAGAGAGGCACATTTAACATTATGAATACTTTGTTTTTCATCTCTTTTGGACTTAATTCATCCCTTCATTATAATTACTATAACAAGTCACCTGTTTATAGAGCACCAACTCCCCACCAGTGTGAGCTGCATTCAGTCCTGTCAATCAAACCCCCCCCCACCCCCCCTCCAGTCAGCCATAGCATACACTTCTCCACACCGCAGCGTGAAGCATCTAAAGAGAAGATTAAGAGCACACTGTGACTGAAGTGTATTCACTCATTTTAAACCCTCTGCTGCAGCCACACTTTTAAAATGCATTTAAATTAACCCCACGGCCTAATATCTAATACCTGAGGAAGTCTCAAGACACAAACTCATTGTGATCATACAAATATTCCTGACTAATGTCAGCATTGGCTGCGGTATAAACAGTTATTATGTAACAATATCGTGTGTTCTCCTCACTGAGGACAATGTAACCCACTTCCTAAAGTTCTTTTGTGTTTTTGATCCACAGCTCTTTGCCATGATATTCGCCATGTGTCTGTTCAGAGGAATCCAGTAAGAAGTATTCCGGGGACTAAAATACTGTGTGCCAAACTGTGAGGGTCTCCCACGTCCCATCCGCCAAGAATATAATCTTGTTTCCAAGCCGCCACCACCACATTTGGGGCTCCCAACAGCAAAAGTGTTACTGTGAACTGACAAACGGACCCACCCTCCCCCTGACGTACTGGCTTTTGTTTTCATCCAGACCCCCAGCTTGTGGCGACTGCACTGGAACTGAATAACCTCTGGAAAGTATCAGCTGAACAAACATTGATTTAGCTCCAGAAGATAATTGTATATAACGTTGATCAGATCACAGACGACCTGTTCTCAAGTCCATAGGTTTGTGTTAGGTCAGATGGAGGTGCCAGAGCTGATCCCGGACTAGCAATAAACCCTGTACTTAGACGGGGGGTTCACCCCCAACGCTGTCCTGTGCACTAGAATAGGATGATACAAACGTCCTTGTTCTTCGCTTACTCCGGGTATTGCCTGGTGGAGTAAACGTTTTGTATTCTAGCACAAATGCCAAGCATTAAT
Organism: Mixophyes fleayi; assembly: GCF_038048845.1. Lineage (NCBI taxonomy): Eukaryota > Metazoa > Chordata > Amphibia > Anura > Limnodynastidae > Mixophyes > Mixophyes fleayi. Next base: position 33,561,790 of record NC_134411.1, read on the forward strand.
TTAAAGATACACTGTAGGTATTAGGTGGACCAGATAGAATTTACCATTAGATATCAGTTTAGTGCGCAGTACGACATTAGTGCTACAGAGAAAGTGCAACGCCGTGTGCGAGGTACACAACAAACTGAAGTGTTCACCTAGTTCGCCACTGTATTGTCAGACCATGAACACCTTGCAGCAATGATCTGGAATTTTCTAGAACAGTATATTTTTATTAGCATTTGTCATTATCAATCATTCTATGGTATTTTGATACAAGTGAGACACCATCCGTAGTGTACATCGCAAGAATACAATCCACAACAAGTGTAGTACATTTGCTTTAAAGGGACGTCAACAATACAGATTATGGGTTCTTGGCACTATAGTAAAAGCCTTGAAATGGCACCGACTATAGACTATCACACGATGTTCTATGTAATAGTTTGGTGTCGGATCCCCTAGAACAGGTCTGGCCAACCTGAAACTACAAGTCTCAGCATACTCTGCCAGCTATCCATCTACTAGTAAAGCTTGCTGGTACTTGTAGTTTCACAACACCTAGAGAACCACAGGTTGCCTTAGAATTAAGGAAGAGCAATGCATCTCTCCTGTGGATGTAGCAAATATTTCCTAATTACGTGAAAATGGTTTTTGCTTATTCATAATGACAATCAGCAGCTTTTCTTCAGATTTAAAACAAAATTCCAAAACCAGACAGACATTGAGATGTGAACAGAGTAAGGATCGGTGGGGTGGCTGCAGAATATATAATGTTACAGGTTATTACTCAACAGTTCATGGCAATTTCATTGAATCATTTTGAAACTGTGATAACCGTCCCATTAACACAAGCTTTGATCACTGCCTATTAGAGTGAGATGTGAATACATATAAGAGACACTTATTTTCTTTTTTAACATATGCATTTGTGCAGGTGTTTTTTTTTTGCAATTATTAATTTATCATAACTTTATATTACATCAGCCTTTGAATTGTTTTTATACGTCATTGCTTAGGGGCAAACTTTGCACTAAATTATATAAAACATTTTTCTTTTCACATTGGCACCACCTAGTGGTAGATCAGCAGAACTGCACCGTTCTACGCTTGTTTATAACATGATCTCGATTTTGAGGTGTAGTAGCCCTTAAAAGGGGGATCTGATGTCCCCATATTAAAATTAAGTTGGTTCATTGAAAACATAAAAGGAGCTTCTGCAACTCTCATTTTATCCTCCCATTACGTTAGCTGTAAACATCTTTTTAAGCTGCTAGATTTTCAGATTAATCTGCCTCCTTTCCGATAGCAGAGCAGGTTATTAGCATTAGGGAGGGGCTGCTACCAATGTTGGCTTGTGAGACTGGTCAAACCTACCAGCTGAAATGATTTATCTTTGGTTTCTGGATGAATCATGAATCAAAATGTTAATTCAATATAACTGCCCCCTTAACACAACAATATGTTGCTGACAACAAATTTTCTTCAGTGTACATGTCTGCAGACAGTAGAAGCAACTTTATTTTTTAAAACCAATATTTTTAGCCTATTAAATGATTGGAAAGTGGTGACATCAATGGGTATACAGCACTAGTTTCTAGGCAATGGGCTGCATTGTCTTGCATATTGGCTCCACCCACAAAATGGCTGCCTCCACGGTCTCCAGTACACTATTAGACATGGCGAGAAGCCACTAACTGTTCAGAGGTTTTATTTTCAGACCTTAAAAAGGCAGCCATGTAAACATGAAAGTAGTATATTAAACACTATGGTAAGACATGCTCCATCATTTTCATTTTTCCATTATATCTTAATTTAAAGACATAAAAAAATTTAACCTGTGCCTTTAGCCAGAACCGGTTCTACAGAACACCAGCTACTAATAACGGTATGGAAGTGATAGAGACAGCATGAAAGGGACATTCACATACAATATGGTTATAAAGACCCTCAAGCAGAACCACAATGCTTCTGGCATCTGTATTATACACAAATACATCATTGAAAACAGACAACCTATTTAAAAGGAATAGTGGAGGTGTTGCCCATAGCAACCAGATTCTAGCTGTACATTCTAGAACATGACAGCTAGAATCCGATTGGCTGCTATGGGCAACACCTCTACTATTCCTTTTTAGAAGGTTTGATGAATCTACCACTAATCACCGCTTGCCCCAGGACCCACGTTAACAGTAATGTAATATTCTGCTACAAAAAGGACAACTGTCTACACTCGCTCAGCTGTAAGATTGTGGGGACATGTCTGTCCTAAAGAACATAGGATTATGTATGCACTTTTATAATACTGGACTGATATACATAGGCAATTTTATAATTGCCCAGTGATTGTGATGTACACACTACATTAGTGGCTCCTGAATAAGGGTTCGTTGATCCATAAGTAGAACAGGGTCACAGTATAAATATTGCTCACAGTGGACACTGGTGCAGCAAGAATTATTTTGCATCCACGTTCAATCCACTATGAACATTGGTGCAGACTGTGGCTCTGTCCTTCATAGGGATCAATGCTCCCCATCACTAGAGGCATTAACACTGTGCAGATTAAAACAGCCCAAGCCCTGCTCTGTAATAAAGGTGAACGTGACAGCACTAGACAATACCCCTTTACTCAAAACTAACAGTGACAACCATCAGATGAATCCTATAGATCAGTGTTGGCCAACCTGACACTCCAGGTGTTGTGAAACTACAAGCCCCAGCATGCTTTGCCAGCTATCAGCTAGTTATCTACTGGCAAAGCATGCTGGGGCTTGTAGTTTCACAACACTTGGAGTGTCACAGGTTAGCCGACACTGCTATAGATCTACCGATTGCATTCTTTAAACTCAAAAGAACTTACCTGTGTATAGAAGACTCTGCAAAGGGAAAGAAACAAAAACCTCAAGCTGCCTTTTATGCTCAGATTTATGAAACAAGTGTATAAATGTAAATAGAATTCTGTTGTTTAGCGTTTGTGGTACATTGTAGAGAAAGTTACCCTATGCCCATAACCCCCCCCCCCCCCTCCCAAGAGGGGGCGACTGCAAATAGTTGTGGAACAAGTGTTCTGCAGCGCCCTCTGGTGGAGGCCACTGTCCCTGGCAGACACTTGTGAGCTGAACTTTGCCGGGAGCCTGCAAAACAGAGCTACTTGCAGACGCTGCAATCGTCATTTTGTAACATTTGTTTATATTAAATAGTGAGAGCTACATTGTCCTGTGGAAGCTTGCTATTATTATTTTTTTCTATGAACAGAATTTTTTTTATGGTGGGCAGGATGACTGACCAATTCTTATTTCTGTAAAAGAAAAACAAATAAATTGTGAAAGTGAAGTAATCAAAACAGTGTGGTCTCTGACTCCAATCACAACTGGGGATATATGCACAAGTACATACACACTACATGATAAACGCGTGTGGACTCCCCTTATAATTAGTGAGTTTGGCCATTTCAGCCACCACCAGTTGCTATCGGGTGCCACAGTCAAACAGCAGTAGAATGGGAATCTTAGTGCTACAGCATAGAGTGACATTCTTCCTCCAACCTTGTGGCAACAGTTTGAGGAATACCTTTACCTGTTTGAGCATGAGAGTACCCCTGTGCATAAAGCAAAGTCCCTCAAAAAAATGGTTTCCCAAGTCTGATATGGAAGAATTTGACTGTCCTACAGAGTAGTGACTTCAACATCAAACACGTATGACTGTAAGCCGGACCTTATTCCTCCCCCTCCCCCTCCCCCTACCTCATTAATGCTATTGTGGCCAAATGCATGTGAATACCCGCAGCCATGTTCTAGTGGAAAGCTTACCCAGAAGAGTGTAGGCTGGTCTAGCACCAAATGGGGGACCAACTCCATACTAATATCCATGGCTTGGAACATGAATGTGATGTTCCGTGTCCATGTGATATTGGCTATATACATACATACATGCCTGTGTATAGACACACACACTTTTTCTCTGTGGCTATATTAGTCAACAAAACAAAAATAAAACATAACAGACTATTACAGTAAAATATATTGGAGGTTGGGTCGTGTGATTGAAGTCTTTATCAAAATAAAGTACATCAAGGCACTGACCTGCTTCAGAAAGAATAATTGGTGAGCTATTTTCTTAATCAGCTTGTCATAGTTAAAGCCCCCAAGTGAATCCATGAAAGCCTAGATAATATACGTCCAAAGCTGCAAGTAATCAAACCCTAGTAGCAAAACCTCCGCAGCAGTTACATCTATTTAGATCCAATGCACTAAGACCCAGAGCTGGTATTATACTATACAGATCCCCAATGTGTGTCTGATTTATCACTTCTATTAATACTGCAGAACACAGCCAATCAGAAGACAGCATTAAATACTATCCATGTGACTGACTGGTCGTGTCATCTTTAAGGTGTAAGATGTCAGTTTAAGTAGTTTGAACTTTTTAGTATGTTTTAATTTTTTTTTTTTTTACAGTTAATTTACATAGTGCCTGTATATTACGCACCGTTTTACAGAGAATATTTAATAATCCACATCAGTACCTGCACCAGTGGAGCTTACAATCGAGATTTCCTACCACATGGACACACACATATAGTACAATCATTTCTCTACCTACCTGTACGTCAGGAAACAGGAGTACTCTGAGGAAACCCAGGCAAACACGGGGAAAACATGCAAACGCCACAAACTTAAGACACCAGACCCCAGCAAGGCAGCGATGCTAACCACTGTGCCACCCTGCTGATTTTCATAAGACATTTCAGACTGTACTTGATAGGGTAGAAACTGAAGTGAAACAAATTGCCCATAGTTTTGCAGGGTACTGCTGTGCCACCTTGTGGCCATACACCATTACTGCAGCCCAAAAAAAAAGCAGCACTATTAATCCACCAACACATCTGAAACGGTGATGACGCGTTGTCCCAACATTGACAAGGATGACAGATACTGCTGTTTGTTGAATGCATATTTTATTATGGAAGATACTGAGGTATTAAGTTTTAAAAACACGAAGAGAAAAATATGTACTACAACAGTCTTCACAATAGATCACGATATGGTGAAGGGAGGGGGTTCAATGCACAGAGTCTGCACACAGCAGATGGCACCATTTTGTGGGTGGCGGCAGTTCCTTGTGGTGCATTTTCAAATACTGGTGTCACAGACAAAATGGCCGCCTCCAGGCCAAACAAAAAGCACTTGAAGTAAACATCTCTCTCTAGTGGCAGGCAGTATTCAGGTAAAGTTTCACTAGCTGCTGTCACGGAGAAAGAACTTAATATTAAAGAGGCTTTTACAGAGCTCCGCTGCCAATACCTGTAAGGTGCGTTGTAGTCGATGTACTTTAAATCCAGCAGGCCTGGGACTTCAGCAGACGAAACAACATTTAGTTAAAACCAGTAGGCAGTGTTGTGCTATTTTTAACGCATTGCTGACAGAAATGTGCTTTGTCGTCCTTGAGGCCAGAAAGTGAAGTCAGGAAACGGCAACCAGTTATTTGGCCTCAATAAATCACTCGCAGAACCAGCAGTGGTATATTCTGGGGATATATGACCTTGGCCTTTTTTCCTCCCCAGATTTCCTGTTCCATGCAGATCCACAGAAAACATCCTGTCGCACACCCTTGTGGGGAAATATCCTCTTGAGGAAGCAGAGCTGTCTTGTCAATTAATCCCCCCCCCCCCGGCATCATTGACAGAGCGAGGCTGAAGTACCAGCGCACGTGCGCCCATTCCCGGATAAAACAGTCACAGAATCCGAGACCACGTTATCTGAACATTTCCTGTACACATCCCCGTTCCGGGCAGTACACAAAACCAGCCAGACCAGGCGCTTCATAGAAATAGACATTTTCTTTTATTTCAACATGAACTTTTCGATTTTCCCGTGGGTGGTCTATAGGTGTTAAGGCAGTGATGTTACCAAGATGTACAAACCCCACAGTTGACTGGTGCGGTTTTTTTTTCTGGCAGTAGTAAACGCACAGAGACCAAACCCCCCCCCCCCCCAAAAAAAAGTATTTTTTTGTTTGTTTGTGGCTGGAATGTTTAACCCCTTGGCTGCCAGAGGGGATACAAGGCACTACTTTGGCAGCCAAAGCGCTAGCAGATTTAGCTGCAGAAATAAAACGGGGCGGCAGTGACGTTTGCCAACGCCAAAGGGATCATTTCAGCAATGACACAATGATGTTCCACAATGTTTTGGATAAGAACCTTAAAGCAGCCCCCCTGGCACGTGGGTACATGCTAACCTAGCCACTTACCCACCGTGGGTCAATACACAAAAGAAAGGTTGATACTGCTAAAACGTGACGGACATCAGTTATTCCGCATGCTGTGCGCTCTAAGTCCCCCCCCGAATCAGGAATAGTCGCTCCAGTGCCGGGAGATCCTTTACACTGTGTCGCAGCTCCCTGCGCAGGTACGAAGGGACGACCGTGTCTATGAAGAACATGGAGCTGGCGGTTCTTGGGTCCATGAGCTAGAAGTAAAACCATTACCACCTCCTTGTAAGGTAGCCAGAGTCTTCTGGAAGAAAAAAAACAACAACAACAACAAAAAAACAAAAAAAAAAAAAAAAAAAAGGTGGAAGTCCGAGTTCAGATTTTTTTGGGCCGGCGGCCCAGTTGGTAGTAGAAGTAGGCGCTGACGACAATGAACAGGAGGCAGCAGCAGACCAGGACGGCGGCAGCGACGTTTGAAGTTCCACCGCTCTCCAACGCGGTCACCATGGTAACTGCACAAAGAGAAGAGAGAGACACAGCGGAAATCAAAACCCTCCTCCTTGGTACGTAGGTGAAATAAATTAAATAAACAAAAACATGACTGAATAAAAGTGTTTTAAAGTGGATCCGCCACCGGCGCACATTGTAGTTGACTATTTTGAAGATTAGCCAATATGTAGTCTATCAATTCAATAGATATTCTAGGGTTTGGTAGGTAGGGGGCACAGACAGAACAGTATACCAGTAACAGGCCTGGCCAACCAGCGGCTCTGCAGGTGTTGTGAAACTACAAGTCCCAGAATGTTCTGCTAGCTGATCAGCTGGCCGAGCTTAGAGAGCCACAGCTGGACCAGTCAAGCCAAGCTTGTAAAGAATACAGACAAGTAACTTTTCTAGGACAATTATATTGAAAGGGTGTTCAAAAAGGTTGACTAAAATAAGTTTTAGATGCCGTTAAAATTTGTTTCCTTGGATATTAGTTTATGTAAATTTTATTACAAAAAAATTAGTTTCCCCCCCCCCCCCCCATCTACTCATGCTTCTCAGCCATTTCTTTATATCATCAGCGTTTATTTTCATGATAAAGATCTGCCGCTTTCGCTGTATTCAGACAGTTTTGTGTCACGTTCAAAGGTACGCGGCTGTTTGATGAAATTAATCACATCTGTTTATCTTTCTAGACCTGTTTTAGCTTCAAATATAAATATCCTGGAACAGTTACTTTGTATTTATTAGATCTTATGTTTATTTTATAATTTCTGGGAAATATGTTTGAAATGTCATTTCCTCCACCGTCAATACCAACATGCAAACCGGACATGGAGAAAATTGCTGACGGTGCAAAAATGGGCAACTCCTTTATTATGAAAAGGTATTTATTAACCGAACAGCATAGGTTAATCTAGCCCCTTGTCTAGCGGGGGTCTAGAAGGTTTATTTTATATTGAATTGCTGGAATAGGCGAGAACAAGATCTTGCAGTCTTGCACATTCAGTAGGGCTGGTGCAGCCCCCCATCCTCTTAGTGAAGATTCACACCCTACATGACCAAACACACTGCCTCACAATCATAACACAACAAGATACTCACCAATGAGCTGTATACTTAAATAACAAGCCTCCGTCAACAGGGTCCATCGGATGATCACTTTTTCTGAGGTGTACATGGAGTTCCACATAATTAGAGAGATACCTGCAAATAACAGATGACAATATTCCCTTCTGATACAATATTAAAGTATTGTCACATGACTTCATTTCTCCTATAACCGGTCCCCAAAATATAAATGTAAACCAGCCACAGAAACGCGACGAGTTGATGACCACCCTAGTAGGTCTGTTATAAGACCACGTCTCCCTCGCACACGCACAGCGATAGCAGCTTGTCCTCTGCGCCAATACTCATGACTATGCAGCCTATCGATTTGCGAGGAACAATCGCACCCACTCATTGATTGGCTGCATTCCCGTCACTATTGGCCCAGAACAGAAAACAGCTCCATCCACTTGTAGTAGGCACCGGGTCCATGGTAAATCAATGCGAACGTTGGCATTTCGAAAAAGCAAAGTCTGCTAGTACGCAAGAAATAATGTTGTATCTCATCTGGCCGTGAGCGCGTGTTGTTCCTGGCACTAGTCATTGCTTTCCTGTATTTTTTTTTTTTAACCCGGGAAATGACAATAAAAGAGAAAATTCATAGGAAACACTCACTGAATAGGGCTCCGCCGTAGAGACGGGTGGATGTTTTACTGCTCACGATGCCTTTGTCAAAGACGGCTTCATAGAGCTGATCGGGGAAGGCGAGAGCCTGCAGGAGGAAATGAGTAAATAGTGAGCAGAAAACTTTATAATTTTGGTTTCGTTGCAGTCTGCAGTCCTAGTTCTTGTTTAGTACGTACCCATGCCATGTAAGATGTAGAGTTTGCAAAGTGGCCATGCCTTAGAGTTTTTAGAGCAGTAGGGCGCCCTTGTTCTTAACAGAACACTGCTCTGTGTACAACTGTTTACATTCCCAGAGCTCTTACAGGACAAGTAAACTCATCATTGGATACTAAAATACGCAACATATAGAAAGAAAAAAAAAAAAAACAAGACATCTCTTTTAGAGGGTTCTGCTTCTCTATCTTGCATCACTATGGAACAGAGCGAGGAATATGGGGCAGGGCAGAGGTGTGAGCGATTGTCTTGCAGTCTCCTAGGTAACACAAATCTACATGTACAAAGTTTGCGTCTCAGGGATACACGGAACAAACCCTGCTGGTTTGTAAGAGCGTCAGTGCACAGATCGCTGTATTCTGCACAATAAAAACACATTATGTAGATAACCTCAATTTCCAAAGCTGCTTAAAAGACAAAACACATCTAAAATAAACGTAGCGTTATATGAAAAGTCTACTTCTATAGCCTCCGAGTCGAAAAGCAGACACACATCCTAATGCTTTTATATGGTCACATATGATCATATACATCCCCCCATATACTCTGCATAAAACGATGCTATATCAGATTCCCGATTGTGTGATTAAATCCCGTTTAGGAATAGACGCTTCAAGAATCAGGTGCGACGATCTCATCAATATTCAGCATTGAAATTGCAATAAACAATTCTCTGAATCTTCAACAGATGTTTTTTCGTTCTTTATTTCCAACGCTGACATAATGTGCTACGAAACTTCATTACTGTTTAACCGTACAGAAAGCCTGCAGCTTAATGAGGTGTACGCAGATATTTGTAGACAAAGAATAAAGGTCTGCCTCTGGCCCTGTCCAGTCTGCACGTCTTGTGGTTTTATGAAGTCAGCGATGTACATTATTGGCTTTAACAAAGAAAAACTCCTACAGAAGGAAACATTTGCTTTGAATGGCGGAATGGATTCTCCGCAAATTAGTTTTCTAGCAATCTCTTGCTCGATACACAAATCTCTTCAGTAATTTAGGATGGAATTCTTGAAAATAGGATAAATAAAAAGACATAAATCAGACGGTTTAGGGAAGAAAAAAAAAAATTCTCCACAATCATACAAAAGAGCGTATGGTAAAATGTATTTATCTGTAATTTAAATGGCTTGTAGACTGTGCTAATCTAACCTGCCTCGTTTTCCGACACTTATAAAATTCAAAAGAAAAATAAACTTTGCTACCAATTGGCTGAATTGCATGTTGGGTTGCTATAGCAACATAATGCTATGATTGACAGTTGGTGGTTGGTTTATGGGTAGGGGAAATAAAATCTTCACTTTATTGCATAATATATACATCCTTGATGAGTGTCATGGGGTGCGGTAAACCGTCATTGTACAAATAATATCTCAGCATAAGGGTAAGAAGGCATAGACTGGGGCAACTAAACTCAAAATATATATTTATTTATATTTATTTTTACAGGAAGATGAGTGATAAATGTGTGCTTCGGTCATATCCGGATTATCCACACCAAGAATTAGATTTACTAAAGATTCTAAAAAGGAAAAGTGGAGATGTTGCCTATAGCAACCAATCAGATTATAGCTATCATTTATTTATGACAGCTAGAATCTGATTGGTTGCTATAGGCAACATCTCCACTTTTTCAAACCTGCAGTTTAGTAAATATACCCCCAGGTGTTAAAGACTTAGTACGATAGTTGCTCTGATCCTATTTAAAGGCATTGGAATATTAACGTAAACGCTGCCTCTAAACAGAATATATTGTACTTTAATCCTCCTCTTTCCTTCAGCTAAATTCGACACAGGTAATGGAAATAAGTCCCGTTGTTATTTGTTTTCAATATCCATAATAGAAACGCGCTGGGAGATTTCATAAGTGGGTTTAATCAGCAATAATATAAAAATACATTTAGGAGTATTAAATATTCTGAGCCATCAAACTAATTATTTGAGTAGGTCTTTAGCGATACTAACACGATCTACATATCCAGCTCTCTCACAACCAGAGAAGGGGGCACTTAATGCTCATTATATTCATAACAAAAGTGAGATTAGCAGAAATGGGGGTACCGTGAAATACTCAACTCTCACCCCCCCCCCCGATAAGCAAGAACGACACATTCTGCCACAACAAAAAATAAGTCACCTTTAAAAAGAAGCCAGAAAGTGAATAAGTACCCTACACAGAATAGTCCTGTAGGTTACAGGGCACGGTATACAATAGTTACTTACTAAAGATGACCTGTAAACGTTATGGCCCTTTCACTCTCCCATAAGAATCTCGCCCAGTATATTAAATCAGACACTAAGCAGCTCTTTGTATCACTGCAGTTCCTTCTACATATCAGGGCTCCTCACTGGGCTAGAGCACCAACTAGTGGTAGAGGGATAGCAGTGGCGGAGTTCTCTCCAGCAATTACCGGACTAGCAGAGTTGACTGACATGTAAAGCTAGGTACACACTACACTGTTTTCGTCCAATAATCGGATCAATCAGCCGACATACGACCGCTCGTTCAAAAGTCGGGTCAGTGTGTGTTGTGACCCGATGGTCGAAAGTCTGCCCAAGTGGGCGTTTGTCGCCTCATTTGGTTGGTCGTACTGTTTAATATTTTCGTTCCAATCTCGTTTCCGTTGTGTAGTGTGTATAAACTTCCAACCGATCCACAACAGTGAGTACGAAATTACAGTCATTGCTCACGACAACATGGCTGTAAAAAGTCGCTAAAGGGACGTCCGCTCTTCCCTTTATCGTCCTAAACAAGGCTAGTGTGTATGCAGTCCATGGACCGAGCGATCGGAACATCGATCGCATGTAAAATCGATCGGCATAAAAAGTTGGTGGAAAATTCTGTAGTGTGTACCCAGCTTAAGCCCTCCCCTGTGCAGACAGAGCATTCATTCCCTCCCCCCATTAGATTTAATTTCCAAACTACTTCATTAAAGAATGTCTGCCCCAAAGGCAACGGTCCTCTTCTACAGTAATGTAGGAAAGCAGCAGCTTATATACCAGATGAGCTGGTCGCACATTGGCTCATCCTGTTGATCCGTCAGAGAGCCGAGCGAAAGGATCATTGTTCGGTTTTGTCAACACGTACGAGTAGGATGAGGGCAGAAGCCCCTAGAGGATCATAGTGAGCCCTCCTGAAAGAATATGGGTCCAAATAGTTGGATTCCCCACAAGTTATACGTTTAGAACCAGTCTTGGATCCTCAATGGAACACATGTTATAAAGCGATATATATAATCCACTTACACTTAAACTTGTAATGTATTTGATAACACAGTTTGTCAGACAAAAACGAAACAAACTCGTCATCTGCCGACGAGGGGTTAAGCGAATGGGTGTCCCAGATTCCAGGCTTAAAACAGATAAGTGCCCCAAGGCAGTGTATGAATAAAGAAAAGTATAATAAAGAGTGGACTGTTTGATGCTCAGATCACTGGGACATAAAGGGAATTATTCAGCACCAGAATTCGCCTCCGGACGGATTCCTGTTTTTTCGTGATTTAAGTTTTTCAGTTATTACTCAGCAGAGGCTTCACAGAGTACAAGGCTTAGGCTATGAGATATAATCCGGTCTTGTATCTATGTCACTTGTCTACCTATAGAGCGCATCTGCTTTTTCCCTTCTCCAGAAAATGCCGTCGTTACAACAAAAGCAGAATTCCAACCAAAACTAAAAGTTGAAATTTGGGTGTAATTAGTTGAAAAGCTAAAAAGAAAAACAAATATATTTCACTTAGTTGCCCTCGCTAATGCCAGTGGGTATTCCGATGCCTCAAACCGTCCCCAAAACAGGGACTGCTGAAGTCTCTCTACTGAGATCTTCACATGAATACAAGTCACGGGGGGAGGGGCGACGACAACCCTGACAGTAGTTTAAAAAAAAGCCGGACCATTCAAGAGAGCAGGTCCTCTTCTCGGGACTGTAAGAGCCACCTTTGAAAAAGTGATAAATTGCTAAAATATATTGACATCGGTTTTACAAATCACAGATTTGGTTGGCCACAGATCCCATAATGATCTCAAAGCAGCAGCACAATGTTGTAAATTACGTATAGTAAAAAGAAGTCTACATTTCACAAGCTGATAAAACTTTTTTTCATGTTTGGTTAATTTTTTTTTTTTTAATGGTGCGTTTCATTAAGTACAGAGCACTTTTATTATTTGCGTTTCCCTCCTTCACCTCCTGCATGACCACGACTCCCCAGGGTTGGAGTGGGCAGAGATGGAACAGTCTGCAGCCAAGCCGATCATCAGTTTGTAAACAGCAGCACAGAGTACTTCAGGATCACCGTCTGCCGATTTTGTGTCTTCTCCCGTTAATCTCTTTCTCACACCAGATACCACAGGTTACAGGTTATGGCCAAGTCTGATCTACAAGTGTTACCTAGATCCTTCTAGAGCGAGGATCCAGGTATTGAAAAGTCCAAGAGCTCATTCCCTCTTTAAAGAGAGAGTAGCTCATATGTTGTATTTCCAGCCAATAAGAAACGATCTATCCCAGGCTGAATCATCATCCAGTTGTTGCTGGTACATCGGGTATCGGAAGCAGAGATGTAAATACTCTTCCATGATGTATTGTGTCACCTGTTACCGAACTTTGCTGGGGGTAACAGGAACCCCCCCAATCTGTTGCCTGCAACAAAGACATCACTGCATCGAGGGCAACTGGGTTACAGCCAATTAACTCTTATCGTTATGACCCTGGATTATAGAGGTCAACCGAGAATTGTTGGTTGAAAAAGAACACAATAATCATGAGATTAGAGAGCATCTTATTCACCTCCTTTAGACACGTATAGGACGAGCCAGCCCACGTTTACCTGCGTTCTATCTGTAAGCAGCGCGGTGGCTCAGTGGTTAGCACTTCTGCCTGACAGCACTGGGGTTATGAGTTCGATTCACGACCATGGCCTAGTAGGTTAACTGGCTGCTATTAAAATTGCCCTTAGTCTTTCTCAGGGTGTGTGTTAGTGGATTTAGATTGTAAGCTTCAATGGGGCATGAACTGATGTGAGTGAGTTCTCTGTACAGCGCTGCGGAATTAGTGGCGCTATATAAATAAATAGCCGATGATGATCTATAACTTGAATTGTATCTGCCCACCTCACGCTTGTGTGGCCAACATGGGTAGCAAATTGCTTAAAGGCCGGGAGTCTCAGCAAGCGTTGGAACAATAAACTGTATCTCTATTTATCCTAAGGCCAAGATATCTGGAGCACATTATACTGATATTACTGGGACTAGATATATAGCATCGGCTTTAGAAACATCTAACTTGCTGAGGAATTGGAGCATCATATGGGTCAGTAGTAAGAGAGATTCCAGCCGTCTTAGATACAGCCACACTTTACCTTCAATAGAATTTAAAGAAAAGCCTCCAAGTCCCTAAAGTAAAGGCCCAGTTTGATATCAAAAATCCTTTTCATATAATGCAAGATGAGATAAAGCAGTAGAATGAGCCTCTTACGTCTCCGCTGCCCAAAACGCTCTCCATATTAAAATTCAGAGAGTCCGCTGACCCCAAGAGGTACCAGGGAAGAAGCAGGCGGAGGTAATAATAAGGCAAAGCCCAGCTCCCCAGTCCAATCTCTACAAAAAGAACAATGTATAATTGGCCAAGACGAAAGCCGCTTTAGAAATAAAGAAACATATCTTTAACAATAAGCGGCTTGAGAGAAAAATATGTTGAGAAGAAAAAAAAAAAAATAGGAAAGAAAAAGGGAGATCAAAGAAAAACATTGTATCTATAAGCCAGACACACAGAGCAGCGGGAGGAACTGCAAAGAAATACAAAACACAATAACGGACCATAAAATGCTCTTATCTACAACCGGCTTTAGAAGAGACGTGAGGTTTAACATCTCTCGTAGCATGCTAAAGAGTCACACGTTACAATAACTTCTATCACCGTAATTCAAGTTATTCACCAATTATTTAACGCCATCCTCTTTTCCTGGTGGATTTAATTATGATAATGGCATTCAATACAAAAAGGGGACAGATTCAACAATCCATCTAGTAGTGTAAAAAGAAAACTGCCTATTCATTAGCTTTTGATGTCGATCACGTAATTACAATAGTTCCATCACCTAAACAAATCCTTAACTGTTTTTAAAAGACCCACGCATCATGTATTTACAGACTTGATTTCAATACTAAAACTACACTGTAATTAATAGAACAAGCATTAAGTTTATTTGCATCCACTTAAACTCACCATGACGGCGATTCCCGTGAAGACAACCGCAGAGACGAACTGCCACACTCTGAAGACAAAAGAGACTTTGTGTCACAGAAATTAAAAATCACATCACAAAATGATTACCCCCCTATTATAAACAGCCAATATAATATCATTGCTTAAAGCATTACGCAAAGGAAGCCTTCAATCTGCAGGAAACGGTTATTGCAGTAACAACAATTTCGTTTATCAAGCTACGCACATGAAAACATCACTTACACACAATATAATGTGTGGCCACCGGGTGGCACTATAGAGCATGCAGATAATAAAACTCAACAAACGCAAAATGTTTATATTGTATATTTAAAAATAGCAATTTGTGTTAAAAATACATATGTATATATTTTTGTAACACGACGCTCGACCCTGGCAAGCAATTGCTGGCAAATCACTTGTGTCAAGTATTTTTAGGCCGCGTTTCTCCTGCGAGTTCTGTGAACAGTTTCAAGCAGACAATTGTAAAGCGCTACGGAATTTGCTGGCGCTATATAAATGTTGATGAAGCGGACAACATAGGGTAACACGATTTTGTACTCGGGCACAACAAAACTTACCTGAAAAGGGAGACAACAGTACAATTGAGTTAGAAATACAAAAGTAATACGTTTAGCAAAAGCCAGGGACTGTATTGTGCATTAGCCATCGGAACGGAGATCTGTGCACTAATCCTACAATAACTTTGGTGGTTTGCAGCAAGTACTAGCCACCATAGCAGGTGTCTACATTGCATATTAGAAGCCAGAATTAGAGTCTCATTTGTCTACTAGCCACCAGAATGAAGATTTGTGTTGTATATACGCCATCAGAATTGGCATATGTTTTGTACACTGGCCATCAGAAAGGAGGGTGTGTGTGCTTTAATTACTTGCCACTAACATGGATTCTATGTTGTATACTAGTCACCGGAACCAGAGGATTGGATTTTATACTAGCACAAGAACGGTGGTTTGGTGGGGGTCAGCAGGGTGGGCTCTTTGTTATATTGTCACTGGAATGGGATCTGTTTTGTATACTAGCTACCAAAATAGACTGTGCTTTGTGTACTACTCAACAAAATGATTCCCCCTCCCCCCATTTACACAAACCATAGTACACAGCCCCAATTCTATTGTCTTACTTTCCCGTTTAAATTCTCATTGTTTGTTTTATATAAAAATGTAATCACTTTCATGTACTTCTGTGGATTTCATTTCAACTCCGTTTAAGCACAAAAAGTGCAATAAATCTGCACACGGAGCTCTGTAAACGCCACGTTCCGTGCTTGTGTCGTTCTAGTTTTCCCCAGAGTTCTATAAAAGGACAACACACATGAACAGCCACAGTTCTAGAACTTACCTTAGTCCTATGGGCTCCCTGACAGCAAATTTTATTTCGTTCCCTAGGACTTGACTGATCTGAATAAGAGAGAGAGAGACACACAATTAAAATCACCAACTTCACAAAAACACATTTACAGAACGAGACACTCGGCTCCATCCGAAGAAGCACTCGGGACAGAATCCATCAGCACTTAAGTACCGTGAATTTTTAACTACTTAAACCTCTCTCCTGCTGCGAGCCACATTAAGATTTTAAACCACCGCGGGCCGCCGACAGTGAGGGAAGCGGCCAGGTTATTATAATATGAAAAGTTAATGCAGTAATTACACGCCTGCCTCTACTCTGGCAGCGTTGCTAAGGGCAAGCAGTCCTCTGCCCGCTGGCCTGAAGGGGTTAAGAACAATGCCAGTGATTGGGATTAATTCCGACAGCCTCCGATGAGACCTAGAAAGAGAAGGCAGAAACTCAACGGACGACACTATTGGAGCAGATAACGATTCCGGAGAAGAGGGCTCAGGGAGAGGAGACGATACAGAAGAATGATGCAGTGGGTGACAAGAGGAAAGAGATTAGGGGCAGCAAAAATACTGAATACCCCTCACTCATGCAACAGTAAACCGAACCAAAGACAGTGGCAGGAACGGTACTAATAAGCAATGATAGTTACCAGAAGCTCATTGAAATATAGACTTGAACCAGATTTTTTACAAGCTTAGAGTAAAACTCCTGACTCCCAGCAAAGGACCCTTCTAAAATTATGAATATTGTATGTCACAAAGTTCCATTTAGGTAACTTGTGTTCATTTCATCTGCAATGGTTCTCTCGCTCACCGGTTGTATGTTTAACACTTTACTACCCCCTGTACTTAAATCAGATCTGGATTCAATATTTAAGTTGAAGACTGTCAAATTGTTTGTGTTGTGCGAGTATCAAGATGCCCAATTAACGCTCTCCCGTCCCATTTGTGTTCACTCCATAACCGAATTAACTGGATTGACGTGACTCATTTTGCAAATATTCCATGATGCCAGGTGCCCCGAGCAGGACAATAGACAGATACGTGTAACTTAATCTCTTCTATCCTCATTCTACTTTGATGAATCAAACATGTGAGGGGGAGGAGAATCTGGGATGTTACAAGTAACGCTTACCCATAATCCTTTTCTCCTGTGTCCTTGCACATATTTGTATTTCCATGCCGTAATCTAACAGGAGTTCAGACTGAATTGTCTTATTACAAAATGTACTTACTATTCACATTTTATGTGACCGTTGCCTGCACAAGGGGACGCTGCCCCAATATTCATGAGGCTGCAGGATATCGGATCTCCAAGACATCACAGATGACTCATGACTCTGTGAGCTCGCTAGGTCCTAGAAAGCTAGCGAGTGCAATGTTGGCTCGCCAACAAACATGGCTGCCCCCACTTTACGTAGGTGACGAGTGCATTTTGATTGGCTCTCACACTGGTCTTCACCAGGAATGGCCAACAGGCCGCCAACCATTGCTACCGTAGCTCATTTTTATAAATCCGTTATGTGTGCGCACAGACTGAACGCCTCCCACAGCTCACCTTAGACCTGTGGACTTCGCCATCGTCATCTTCACCTCCCACTCCGAGTATCTTGCGAGTCTTTAGCCGGCTAACCAGGTCTGTCTGACTGTGCTTCTTCATTAAAGGTGGAGGTGATTTGGTGGTCATCGTGACGACTCTCTTCTCTCGACCAGCAACAAGTCCTGAAGATACATTAGACAAATTTTGTTTTGTGTAACTATTAAGAAGTGAATGTAGAATAACTACGTTCTACAAATAGCATTACAAACTTTGCTACCACTATGTACTAGAACTGCCATTGTTTTTTTTCTCTATCCTGTCAACCCATAATCTCCTTCCAAAGTTGCGGGATCATCTTCTTATAATCACAGCTTGGCGCTGTATCTAGCAGAATGACGGCTAATCTCCTTTTAAAAAGTGCGCGTCATGTCGTCATTAGGGGTGTGATCGGTCCAAGACCCAACAAAAATGGCAGAAAAAGGGGAGAGAGAACATTCACGTAGTCTTGCTACCTTTTCAGAGACATAGGCAAACCGAGGGAGGGGTAGGGGGTTTCTAGTGCCTGGAAACCCCCCTCTAAGGCCCTGGGGTACTGTATAATTGAGGTGACTGGACCCTGCTCCCGCTTCACACAGGTCTGCTTGAAAAGGGAGAGCTGCGTGCACCTAACAGTAGTGCACGCAGCATTGCCCATGTATATTATAGGGATAGGAAGAGTTGGAGAGCAGCCAAGCACTGTCTAAAATTATAGCCACGCCCACATGCATGCTGGTCACGCCTGCTGGCGGCGTGGTGTGGAAACCCCCCTCTACAAATCCTGCGTTTGCCCCTGAGAGGGATAACATTAAACTGCGTCTAGCGCGCACACACACACACACACACACAAGCCCCTCTTCTAGTCACAACTAAGCAAAGAACATGTTTGTGGTGAGAGTGCCTTTTAAGTAGCTGCCAAATTCTACATGTATACACTGCAGTACCTTCAGCAAGGATAGACAAAGAGTAATGTTCCAATGTCTTGGTACTCAACATTTAATATATTAAATCATCGCCTGAGCTGTTCGTTTTGAGCAAGACATTAAGCGTTCTCCACACTTTGTTCAAAGTTACCGGTTTGGCGAAGTTAAGCAGGACTTCTGCCATTTTCTATTTTGGCAACAGGGGGCAACGTTGTACCGGAAACCATTGCTGTTATGTAATGTGGACCTGCATGCAAGTAGCCATTTTTACCAATAACCAACCTATTAATTCACTGAGAACTACAAAATGCCTCAGAGATGTCCTGAGAGTCCCTAGTGAATAGATAGGCCGATTACTCCCATGCATACTGGCCCAGCTCACAAGATGGCTTCCTCCATTCTGAATTTTACCTCAGAAGAGCAAACAATGGCGACTGCCAACCGCATTACAAAAAACGCAACGCTGGAAACATAAATTAGCCCAAGTGTTACTAAAAATAGTACAAAAGATGATGGAAAAATAAACCCTGTTTACAAATTGTCCCTATTTTTCCTGAATTTACAGCCGCCAACGCCATTTTTCCTCAGCCTTTGGAAATTCTCCTGTTAGCGGCAGCCGGGGACTAAAGTCTTTGTGGGAATATATGAGGAGCATTCCAGGGGATGCTTTCCTGACCCCGAAAGTACAGGATAATAAATGCAACAGATTTTAAGTAGCGATGCTCAGGCTCGGTTCCTCGAGAACTGAACACACCCGAACTTAGGGGATCCGAGTACCAAGCTGAGCTGGCTCGGTACTTTCGCACTTTTTCGGTTTTGAAAACGTCATCGTTACGTCGTTGGATCTCGGGATTTTTGGATTCCTTTTTAAAATCCAACATAACTGTTGCACCATTTATCTTTTCTGCCACTGCTGTGTGCCAATGTGTCCTAGATGTGGTAGGAACTGCCGTGTGTTTGTGTCATTGCTCTGTCGCTTACCATCCAGCCAGGTCTCTGCAGTATTTGTCCGAAAGTGTATGAAAATAACATTGTGATCTGTGAGGTGGTCAAAATTGACTGTAAATGACTTTAAATTAGTGTTATTGAGGTTAATAATAATGTAGGAACAAAAAAAAGAGCAAAATTATGTGATTTTAGCATATTTTAGGATTTTTCTAAAAAAAATCCGAAAGCAAAAAAACATGAGGGTGGTTTTGCCAAAACCAAAACACGAAGCTAATCCAGATCCAAAACCAAAACCACTTCACGGGGGTCAGTGAGCATCTCTACTTTTAAGGCGATAAATGGAATTTAATTCACCTTTTTATCATATTTTCCAATTTATTTTTACACATATTTATTTATTTACCACTATCCTTACTCAGGGGCACTTTTAATTCATCCACGACAGTCCTCGTTTCCCTTCATACACCAAACATTTCCTCCCAAAGCAGCAGGACCCGAATAATCTGCCCTTTGTATAAGCCTGATGCATTATTCCGCTCATCGTCACAACAACATTCCACACTTGTCTACATCATCCTCCTCCTGGCTGCCTCTTTCATCCAAATCACATTATTAATCCTTGGATTGACCCTGCCATTAATAATACACTAGCAATTAAACATATAGACTAACAGTTGGCCGTAATCCTCTTAAGCTTCACAAAGCTGCTTCCGAGCTGGCATTTTATATATACTGGTCTATAAAATACAGAATAGGAGCCCGTTAACTGTTTTGTACTATTTTTAATATATATATTTTGTTCTATCAACCACCCCACTGATGATGCAAACCGTACAAATTGCCGCAACATTAAACTCTGGAGAAACTTATCGCCATCTAATTATGGGATTCAATGCTATCCCGGCGTTTAAACCCAGAAGCTGCTAGATTCCCTACAGTAACTGCAAGTTAAAACGTGAAATGACAGTGGGGCATATTTAATAAAGCACGATAGTGCTTTTAACGGATAATTAAGGTCCCACAGTGTCCTCCGCAAATTTATTAAGGGGGCATCGCAGCAGATATCATGGATATCTGCTGCTTTGCACTCCTCTTCGTTTTTGGGAGCAGTCACCATTCAACAGAATGGTGACTGCTCCTGGCCGCAATCTAACAAGTCCCGAAAAAACATTTTTTTCGGGAACTTGTCATGTTAATGTACGCCAGCTGCAGCTGGCGTACATGAGGAAATCTAATGCTGTCAGTTCTGCTCCGGAGAGCAGAGCTGGACAGCGCATGTGTGGAGGGATCACATGATCCCTCCCTGTCACTCACAGCTCTCTCTCTGCAACTATCGTTGCAGAGACAGAGAGAGGATCTGTGTGCGCATGCGCAATTGAAGAGTAAGGAGAAGACCCGAAGACAGCGCTTCCGAAGAGGCAGGTAAGTATGATTTTTTTTTCCACAGAAACAGCAGATTATCGGGACTGCTGTTTCTGTACTCCGGTTTTGATAAATTTGAGAAATGAATCAATACTTATCCGTCCGATAAGGATTGATAACCATTTCTCTATTTTAACGTTAAATGATAAATGTGCCCCAGTAGCTTGGATACTAGCCAGTGAGGCTTCCTGGAACTTGTAGTTCTACAGCTCCCGGTAAGCCACAGAGGGATCAGGCTTACTGTATACAATAGTGTGGAGATTGTATGCAGTGGGCGAGGGTCAAATTCTCATTGCCGACAATCTGCAACTGCTGTCCTAGCATTGGCCTAATCTTCTGCAATATTCTGCTGTCCATCTACCCCCTCAATTACACACGGTGTCTGAATTCTAACAACAATTACATATAGTGCAAAAAATAAATATATATTTGTAGTCAAACAAGTCAGTCGTGAAATCTGCAAGTTAAACAAGCCAAACCACTTGTACTATACATACATAACTAAATTGACGGTCTATATTTAAACTTGTTAATATGGAAATGCACATTCTGTACTACAATGGAGTTGTTCTGTAGTCCTCACCGCAGACCGACTCATTACATATTTATGAATTTTCTGGACACGTGTGTTGCGTGTGTCCAAGGGGTACGCTGAAAGACTAATTAGACTCCCTTGAATGCTCTCTCTTTCAGCCCTTAGATTAAACCGCATAATTAGGCGGAATGCCACGGCCAGCCAACCCCCAACTCCCCCTTCCCTGCATAACTAGGAGATGCCAGCGGTTGGCATGGCCCCCAGGCACAGTTATGCTGGCAGTGGACTCCGATGGCACTTATCATTGCTGCCTGTTCAAGAAAGGCAACAAATAGTTATTAATACCCTCTGCATAGCATTTAAAGTGTTGAAAGCCTGCGAAGAATCAGATATCCATCTTCTACTACAAAAATAAAAATAAAACATTAACAAGTCAGCCGGACAGAAGAGTAAACCATTCTACTAGTGCACCGTGTTTGCAGAACCAGTCATTATTTTAAAATATTCATTTTTACAGCAATTGCTTCAAGGCAGAAAAAGAAGTAACTTGCGTGCCTGTAAGATATTTGTGTGACAAGATCACACCAGCATTTCACGATAACCTAGACCACTGGGTATGATCCACGGACCCTATATATCCATAGTCGCCAACTTTTCCTCGTTGGCTTCAGGGAGATCCCGGGGGAGGTGGGCGTGCAGGGGCGGGGCATGACAAATCGCATCATTTTGGCACTGCCCCCTTAACGATTGTAACAATCTTGGCCAATTACAGCAGGGGGCGGGGGCAAAGATGACACTATTTGTGTCATTAAGCCCCGCCCCCGACTTATCTATGGCGGGGACGAGAACCAGGAGGTTGCCCCGCTCTCCCGGGAGGTCTCCCAGAAATGCGGGAGTCTCCCGGAGTAGGCAACTATGCGTTAAAGAAAAGCAGCTAATGAATCTCTAGAGACTAAAGTGTCTTTTACATTTCTGTCTCCATTACTGAAGTCATGTTGTGTTACCTGTCAGTCTTTGATTAAATCTTGGTCTCCATGAAAACGGCCACCTCCATAGGCATCAATACATGGACATAGGACACAATTTCTGAACTGTGTCATCATGCCACAGATGGCGAAGCCAACCACATCTTGTACTGGCTCAGCATCAGGGAGAATGCCAGACTCTTCTGGGAGTGAGGGAGATCACCCCTATTTCAGGGAGTCTCCCTGACATTCCGGGAGAGTTGGCAAGTATGTATATATCATGTTGCAGATGCAATAGGTTAGCCTAATCAAACACAAGCATGCAATTAAATAATGCATTCTGCATGTACAAATCCCAGCCCACATGGCTTAATGAGCATTAAAAAAATTATATGGAAATAAACTCTACTTAATTAGAGTCTATTATTCCCAATTAGCGGCTGCTCTCTAGTGTTATGTATTATTTAGTTATTACATGGTGGGGGTGGTGGGATTTGGAGAGGGGGGAGGGGACTTTGTTATACATATATTATAACTGTGAAGTACAAGATATGATGGGTCCTGGTGGAAAAAGAATCGACTGCTGTGTTTTAAACTTGCAGCAGTTCTCAGAAGTTGATATTTAAGATGCTGAATGTAAGTAGATCTCAGTTGTTGGAAGATCTTACGAAAAAAAAAAAAAAAAAAAAGTCACTTACCCGGAGCTCGTACACTTAGAACGCATTAGCTTTCAACCCTCAAAACAGCTTCTTCCAGAGTTAGAGCAATTTACAGTCTAACTCACACACAGTAAAAGCTGCAAAACAAAATAATAGCCGAGTGCTTGGATGTAGAGCGAACCGTGTCTGCCTGACCACGGTGACCACTTAACGACCACTCTGCTTTATTCTAGACATTCTGGAACACAACAGGTTAATGCATTAGGACTTAACAAAAGTTTAGTTAAAGCTATCGCAGGAATCGCAAAAGGCTACAGGAACCGCTGAGCAGGCTCATTCTGCTGTAGCTAAAAAAAGCAACCACTTAATTAAAGTCTTTAATTGCTTTTTGTTTCGCTTTCCCCTCCTTCGCTCCTGGAGATTAGCTCAGTTAATTGCTGAATACCGCTTAATAAAAGGATATCTTTTGCTTTAGAGGAATTCTGTACATTTTGCCAGTAGTTTCTCCTACAAGGACAAGGGCTCCCTCTGGTGGTTGGGCAGATCAGATTTCTGGGTATGGTGGTACTTTCATTCAGCAAGGTGTTACAATGTGTACAAAAAACAATGCATTTAAATCAAATAAATAGACACCTATCTGTAATAATATAGCAGCAGGTGTTGTAAACAAGTGTTACAAGCTATAACAAAGTTGACATTGAAGCAGGAAAGAGCGAGGGAGGGAGGGAGGGGTGAATGGGGGGGGGGGGGGGGCACATTTGGAGGCTCAGAGGGCTGCCCGTTGCTCATCACTGCTGTAGCTAATAAGATGTCAGCATACAAACTAATTGTCCTTCCCAGAGTCTGCCTCTATCTCAACAAATAATTGTCCTTGACAAAGAAATATCTCCTTGGCTTTCTTCTGGGTCCTGCAGCCAAAACACTTCTATCAGGTCTTTGTTGTTTGATTCTGTTTCTCTGGGGTAAAACACAAGCTCCGCTGAACTTTCTACGTCGGATACAGATGTATCCGACCCGCGACACATTAGGGAGAGCGCAATAGCTGTCGACACCCAACGAGAATAACCCGAAAAACACGGTGTGTCTGAAATTCATTCATGCAGCGAATATTTCCACGGATGACGGCACAAAGTTCTGTCGTTGTAGAAAGTCTCCATTTTCTGCCTCACCGGATGCAAAAATGAAGCCAGCAGTCAAGTAACGAGAAAGGTCACAGCACAATCCCGAAAGCTGGAGAGAGGCAGTGACTCACACATTTCTCCACTGAATCCAATAAGGCGAGGAGCGACGTGGACGGACTCTCGCACACACACAGGCACCATCTGTTCCACTGGATACGGCGGGAGAGCACACAAACAAGCGTAGACATAGAAGACGGAGCGGAGAGAGTCACAGCCGTAGACTGACGTGCACAATGTTGTCCAGTGATGGGCAACAGGCGGCCCAGGAGCTGCACTCGGCCCTCCGAGTCTCACCCCGCGGCCCCCATCTCCTTTCTGCTCGTCAGATGTGTTCGTTGTTGCTTGTAACACTAAAACACCGACTGATCAGTTCTTACACTCCTGTGGGTCTTTTGTTTTATTAAATGTATTGTTTTATCGGATTACCGAGACTAAGGCTGATGTGTGGCCCTTTGGATAGTTAGAGGGCCGCGCCCTGTGGCCCCTGAAGTGTATCAGGTCACTGATTTACTCACAGCCACACAAGCGTTTGCACTTGCAATGAAATAATCTCCCTCCTGGGACAGACACCCCTGACATTAATTCACACACACGTTGTTTACCTCAAACATTCAGGATTTCATAAACAGGTACACAGCCCAACCTGGTCTGACAGGGAGGGCGTGGCCTTATCATATAATGGGCGTGTCCAGGACTTGTGAAGCACCAAGGCAACCCCAAGTACTCCCCCCTCTCCCCCCAAAAACCCTTGAATTGCAGTGCAACAGCAAAACAAAATTGGGATTTACCGTCCTCCGGTTTAACCTCTTGGTAGAAGTTATTCTGCACAAAAAAAAAAAAAATCTGCAATCTTTAATTTTTTTTTTTAAACAAAGCAACTCTCAGACATTAGAGTACTTTCCTTGCCCTCATATATATGTTTTTAAAAACTGGATGATTTCTCCTACGAAATGAATACGCTGTACAGGGGGGCATTTGACTTGGCAAAGGAAGCCACACAGCACTCTAGGAGAAGAGGGAGGAGGGGGCTGAGGGGAAGAGGCAGCAGAACAAATCAAGAATGAGACATCAGCATTTCATGTGTGAAAACAAATAAAACATAAAAATTGGGACAAGAGAGACAGATTGTGTTGTACTGTAGCAGAGGAGCCCGCCCCCCACTCACACCGTGTAATTAGCATCTGTGATTCTTCATGCAAGTTCACAGCTACACAAGAGACCTCATTATCATAATCCCAGCTCTGCAAAATAAAAATGAAAAGCAAGAAAAAAATAAATACAAAAATGTAATTTCGTACTTTTAATTTGTGCATCTGGTAATCTCAATATGGGCTAAAAGAACAATGTCACCCCCCCCCCCCCACATCCGATTTCCAAGAACAGGGCACCAACTTTCCTGGAAATAACTAAATGGTTATTATTGCTGGTTTTAAGTATCTGTTATGTGATTAAATATAATGGGCCTTGTTTACGAAGCGGTTTTATTCCACAGGTAAAGTGCATCTGTCATCTACGCAGACGGCGTGGCGGCCATTTTGGGTTCTAAAATAGTATTCACTAGACAGCGGAATATCAATATAACAGATATCAGTGAAGCACAAAGACACAGCAGCACCAATTCCTGGAAAATAATAGGCTGTAATCTTAGAATTTAAGCCAAAAAAATAAAAGGTCTGCCACCGCTGTATGTAGGTGAACGACAGGGCCTGATTGGCCAATAGGCTGACTAGGCTGCAGCCTAGGACGTGAGATTGCCGAGAGCGCAAAATTGTGACAGGGTGGGGTATAAACTGAAATTCTATTTAGAATATAAGAGAATAGTTATTCTCCAAAGTAAAAAGAAAACATGAAAACGTAGTAAGGTGAAGAAGTCAGATTTTATGTTAAAGGCGAGAGGGCGCCACCAGCGTATCAGCCTAGGGTACCCTGAACCCCGGGTGAACGATAGGATTTACGCGCAGGGGTGTTTCACATTTTCATTTAACATTTTTATTAGTGACGACATTAAAATGTCAGTTGTTCCTCCTCCGTCGAGGCCCTGTTGCCATTTTGCACTTCTCCGCTGAACGACTTTGGACATTGACCCCCTCCCCCCGAAACCACCAAACCGCACAGCAGAAGGCACATACATTGCTAGAACAATCTTGTACATATAATTGTGTTTTGCAGCCCCAGCAATCTCAAAGAAGTAATATTCTCTCCAAGATGACACTCGGTTGATCTCTGCTAAAATACAGTCACTTTCATTCCTTCTAAATCACCTTTTCGTGTAACCTTTCTGCAAACCATTTCTTCCAAATGGAAACCGAGAAGCAGAGACATTTATCAACTGACCTATTGAACACAATCTCCACAGTCCTGAAGACAGTGGCCATCAGGACTCAAATGTGTGTTGTCCGCTCCCGATGATGGATTGCAAGCTTGGATGTCCAGTGGCAAATCAACTACAACAACCATCACAACTTGGTAGGTTTTGGCTGGAGAGCCAAAGAGCGGCCTCTTTAAAGACCACTTGCAGCCAACACACTGAAAGTCCCCATTTTATGTGCCGATTCAGTCTCATGAAGCCTACTTGCCAACCTTTTGGAGCGCCCCTACCCTGGAGATCCGGCAAGTACGAGGGGGGGGAATGGCGATATGTTTTGTGTCATCGCATTTTGCATCAGGCCTCACCCACTGTTGCCATGAATTGCATCCAGGGTCTATCGAGAAGCAGGACCTGGTAGGTCTGGGGGGACTCCCGAAATTCAGGAGTTTCCTTACACTCCAGGAGAGTGTGCACTTACGCGTGAATATTGCATCAGCTTCCTCCGCTGTGTGAGTGCACTTCAGAGGCCACTAAACAAAACATCCAAAGATGCACATGTAAAAATTCTGATACAAAAGACAAGAGTTTTGCATTGTATGGGGAAGTGGCTGATGAGAGACAACAGCTTGCAGTGAAGACAGATATGAGAGACAGATACGAGATAGATAAAAGGCCCCTTCACACTTATCCACTAGCGCCTTCTTAATGCTAGTAAAACAGTCTGACGCCAGAAAATCGTTTTAAGCGTCATGGGGGCATATTTAATACAGCACGATAGTGCTTTTAACGGGTCATTAAGGTCCCACAGTGTCCTCCGCAAATTTATTAAGGGGGCATCGCAGCAGATATCATGGATATCTGCTGCTTTGCACTCCTCTTCGTTTTTGGGAGCAGTCACCATTCAACAGAATGGTGACTGCTCCTGGCCGCAATCTAACAAGTCCCGAAAAAACATTTTTTCCGGGAACTTGTCATGTTAATGTACAGCTGCAGCTGGCATACATCATCCGAATTGAGGAAATCTAATGCTGTCAGCTCTGCTCCGGAGAGCAGAGCTGGACAGCGCATGTGTGGAGGGATCACATGATCCCTCCCTGTCACTCAGCGCTCTATCGTTGCAGAGACAGAGAGGGGATCTGTGTGCGCATGTCCAGTTCTTGGAACTGGACATGCGCAATTGAAGAGTGAAGAGAAGACCCGAAGACAGCGCTTCCGAAGAGGGGTGTAAGTATGATTTTTTTTATCACTGAAACAGCAGTTTTTCGGAACTGCTGTTTCTGTGCAGGGCTGTACATAAATGTGAGAAGTAGTTAAATCCTTATCATTGCGAT
This sequence comes from Mixophyes fleayi, assembly GCF_038048845.1. NCBI lineage: Eukaryota > Metazoa > Chordata > Amphibia > Anura > Limnodynastidae > Mixophyes > Mixophyes fleayi. Next base: position 33,589,847 of record NC_134411.1, read on the forward strand.
AAGGATTGAAAACTACTTTTCACTTTATGTGAATAATGATAAATGTGCCCCATGATACTTACTGGCGGTGCATCGTTTTTTTTTCTATTGCAATAGATAATCTGGGAAAGCCGCCAAACTCCATTATCAAATGCTTATCAAACCAAGCACATTTCAAGAGATGAAATATACCTGTGGATTATATGTGTTATAGGAGATTCTATTACAGAGTTTATCACCTTTACACCTCCCTCTGTGAAGGGCAGACATACAGCGTCTCTGTGACCGGCGGCCCAACACCGATTCACAAACCCGCCGCGCGAATCACGTTATTCAGTTCCAACCTCTGGCTGGATGACTTGGCTGTAAGGATCAGCCGTAGACAAAGACCTGCAACTGCTAGATACACTCTATCACAGAGTGTAGCTAGCAAACAACTGTACATAGGATAGAGGTTATACTTGCAAGAAAGATCTAGTTTGTACATTAAACAACCCGCGCCCCTCAAAAAAAGCTACCAAAGTGGACTTTTCCTTTAGTGTCCTGAAACGTTGACTTAACTATCTGCCAATGTTATAACTATGTAACGTAATGTGCATTTTAGATTTACCTACTCCTGTAGTATTGCTGAATGACAGGGTGAACAGACCACGGTGCCAAATTACACAACAAAGCAGAGACACCACAATATGAAACAGTCTGTGATCCGCGCACCAAGGAAATACAGAGAGCCTGTCTTGTGGCGAGGGCTGTGCGCACCTCCTCCCTCCTGTTTACACTTCTTCAGTACTTTCTCTCCTCCCAAATCACAGCCACAATTTTACACAAAAGTGTTTGCGCTACCAGGTGCTCGCTGCGATACTCACGGAATGATGTGCTTGGCAGACAGCAAATACCTCACCAAGTCCCTCTTCTCAGAAACATTGGCTCACACGTACGCAGAGACATACGCAACACACACGGAGGGGAGAATACACAAACAGCTCTGTCTCGTTAACTCTCGTCTCACCGAGAACACTGCCGCTCTTGTCCATGTAAACACACGCGCACACGCACACACACACACACACACCATTTACATGGGAAGCTTGGCTCTGCATAGAATGAGTCACAGACGGGGCAGGATTTCCTCCAGTGAGAGGGGTCCCTGTGAGACAGAATACAAACTTGTTTTTCCTCCACCAGCGTAAATGTCAGCTCCAGCCACCATAAGCGGCTGCAAAAACCCTTGTGTGGTATCTGCGGAGCAGCACGTGTAACAGGAGCTAACAATCTATTCTACATAGATTATAACAGCAGGAAAATGCCGACATTAAATTCTTTATTTAGAGACTCATTTCCGTTTGTCTCTTAGACACGCATAGTGTAACGCGCCCACAGACCTCTTGTTATTTCACGGATCGTGAATAGGTGTTGACGGATGGCTCGACTGATTTGAACGTGGAAAGTGAACATAGATAGAGGGTGAAAGTAGTTTTCTTAAAGGTTCTAAGCCAGTGATGGGCAACCAGGACTAATTAGTGAAAACATTACATTTAATCAAAGAAAGAGACACCTATCTGTGGTATCAGATCAGCAGGCATTTAAACAAGTGTTTCAAAGACAACAAAATAAATCTGACAATGAACTAGGTGATCATAGATAAACCGAGGGGGGGGGGGGCGTCCTAGTGCCTGGAAACCCCCTTCAAGCATGGGGCACTGTATAATTGAGGTGGCTGGACCCTGCCACCGCTTCACACGGCTCTGCTTGAACAGGAGCGCTACGTGCACCTAACAGTAGTCCACGCAGCATTGCTCATGTATATTATAGGGATAGGAAGAGTTGGAGAGCAGCCAATCACCGTCTAATATTATAGCCATGCCCCCATGCATGCTGGTCACGCCCACTGGCGGCGTGGTGTGGAAACCCCCCTCTATAAATCCTGCATTTGCCCCTGGCGATGGGGTCCGCAGGTGAGGTCTAGGTGGGCCACCTGTTGTCCATCACCGTTAGCTATACATCATTCAGAAATTCACAGCACGACTGGATTAACCATTAGGCAACCTAGGTACCTGCCTAGAGTCTAGTGGGTGCGGAGAGGCCCAAATTACTTTATTTTATTTTTTTTCCCCTTAAACAAACAGGGGGTGGGGTGTCCATGTGCCCAATCCCATGTCTTTCTTAGAGACCCATGGGGTCTTAATCAGAGTGGGTCTCACAGTATATCTAGAAAGACATAGCTGAAGGAGCAATTTTGAAGGTTGACCACTGTTCACCACTAACAACGCGGTAGGTACTACATCACCAAGAACGTCAACATCACTACTGAACAGTCAATTGTAGATTTATAAAGCGACTGGTCCCAACTAATTACTACCTGCTCTATGTTTCTTCCACCATTGACCAAAAAGTAAAATTTAAAAAGGTCAGTATGTCAGGCATGGTCACCGCAGTTCGCTTCCTGCTTGGGGACGGCCACCTGTCTCTACCGGCCGGGAGCACCTCACGCAGCTACTCCACCGACTTCTCTTCTGGGTCCCCTTGCGTCTCTGTTGCTCGGCAGCAAATGCTCCGGAGCAGCGGAGGGGGGGGATCCAATCAGTCTCTGCCTGCATCTAAAACTTGCTCTGGCACCATTAGGGTCTCAGGTCTCCTCTTCTCCAGCGCTTCCTGCTCCTTTCGGTATTGACCTGGCTTGCTGCACTACTCCTCCTGGATTGTTCCTGCTCGTTCCTGGTTTGATCCTGCATTGTCTGACTTCGTTTTTTGGATTCCAATTTGGCTCCATTCTGCTCTATGGATTGACCCTGGCCCGTCTGACTATCCGCTGGTTCTGATTTAGTTCTGCATTCTTCGGCGGGTACTGACCCTGGTTTGTCTGATTACTTACCTACGCTTCGCCGGCAACTGTCTTGCAGAACCGCAAACTTAGCGTCCCTAGCAGCTAAGAGCAAACCTCCTTGCGGGGGTTCCTGGCAAAGACCAGGGGTTCGTTAAACTCTGCGCCTCCAGGTTCAGTACTGCGAACTCCGGCAAGCGTTACCATTCTACACCCGGTCGTCACACAGTATTACAGATAGTTGCAACAACCGAGAGCAGAATGGAGAATAAATATAAAGGTTTAATCCAAGCTGGTTAATAGGTTTGTGGTGTGAGCATGATCAGTTTTCTCATTGCCAATCTACATGCTAGAACATTTTCCAGGGCCGACTGCACCCAAACAGCAAGATGAAAGTTAGAGAACATCAGCCAAGTGCGTCTGAGCATTACAAAGCCAACATCAACATCATTACCTCTTGAGATGAACCATGACATAGGTTGACTGACGTGTATGAACTGGTCTGTTTGAAATTCAGAATAAACAAATGTGTTTTCTTCTGAGAAGGTTATTTGTGGTGATTAACCACACGTAAACCGCCCTGCCAGCTCTTCCTATGTTATCAGTAGATGAACCGATCGTGCAGGAAACCAGTCCAACCATTCATTCATAAAGGCTGCATTTATTTACATCACAGCCTCCTGAGAAAGCCAGGGGTTTGCTTACCAACAATGAATTTTACTTTCATGCAGAATTGTGTTATGAAACTTTGCAGTTGACCACAGTGATTTCAAAAGAAAGAAAAAAAAAAGTACAAATAATGTAAAACAACAACTAATAGTTCTCACAACATTTTTTTTTTTTTTTTTTATAACAAGGATTCCATTAGATGTTACTAAATACCAAAATAACCCAGCGGTGATAATGGGAAAAAGGATCGCAGTGGTACTTTTGCCGCCCCCATCCTTGTTAGTTAGGCTTCCCTGAGAATCTTATGTGGCCCTTTGAGGTATAGGGTGTATACGGGTGTTTTCATGATAAATTGACCCCTTAGTAAATACACCACAATGACTGGGAAACTTTGTCACCCGGGAAGTTCTTAAGCTTTGGAAACCTTGCATCCATTAAGTTTTAAAAGCTATGGGCTTCTCGTTTGACATGGAAAATTAAATTTCCCATTCACGGCGACGTATCACTATGCGAACTTCAGAATCCTGCGCTTTGTCTGGCTGAAGAAATATGGCATTCTAAAAACGGATTACCAATGATTAATTTATTGATTAAGCAGCTCAGGCGGTATTGAAAACAAAAAAACAAAGCAAAATGTAAATAAATAATTAAAACTTTAAAAGGTTCGACCAAAAGGGGGAGAAAAATATGGAAGATGTCAACGGCCAGCCAGGAAACTGTATTAGCCAGCTTGATTTAAAGACACAGAAGTACCATATCCGCACAGACTGGGAATGTAAGCAGCCAAGGAGTTCTTTAGAACTCGCACGGAAATTCAAGGTGCCAGAATTACATTTGTAAGCGGTTCAGCCACTTGGCTGCGGCGATAGAGGACGGAGCGCATCACAGCTGGCGTCCGTCTAAATTCCAGAAAACGGATTTTGCAGTATAAAAAAGGCGAAAATCTTGACAATCCATTACACAAAAATAAATGAAAACAAAGTTGGAGAGAGTGTGGAATCAGCACTACACAGCAGAGCTGGGAGTCATTCAGTATTAGACAAGGGAAGCTGAAGAGCCCTTCAGAATTGACATCAGTGTTTTATACACCCTTAAGGGCCTTCAGCCGGTAGCGGAGACAGAGGAAGGACTTGTATTAAGGAATCGATTTGCTAATTGCACCACTCATATCACTGCCACTGACAAGAGGGACCAATTCTAGTCCTCAGAGTTTAATATTATGGGCCTCATTTAAGTGTTAGGAGTACAGCAAAAATAAATCAAAGCAGAAAAAAAAAAAAAAAAAAAGGGAGCAAATTTGCACCTTGGTACAAACCTCAACTGCACAATACAGGATACACAATTTCGGTATAGTAGAAATTGCGGATAGCGGCGCAGAATCAACATCTTGCTCGAATTATGTTCAATTTTCCATGAGGATAAAAGGATTCCATAGAACTGTGGAGCGCAGACATGACGGACTAAAATTAACAAGGGATACAGAAGTTATCGGCAAAGACTAAACTAAATGTATGTCTGTCTGAAGCTGGCGTACATCATCCGAATTGAGGAAATCTAATGCTGTCAGCTCTGCTCCGGAGAGCAGAGCTGGACAGCGCATGTGTGGAAGGATCACATGATCCCTCCCTGTCACTCACAGCTCTCTCTCTGCAACTATCGTTGCAGAGACAGAGAGGGGATCTGTGTGCGCATGTCCAGTTCTTGGAACTGGACATGCGCAATTAAAGAGTGAAGAGAAGACCCGAAGACAGCGCTTCCAAAGAGGGGGGTAAGTATGTTTTTTTTTATCACTGAAACAGCAGTTTTTCGGAACTGCTGTTTCTGTGCACGGCTGTACATAAATGTGAGAAGTCGTTCAATCCTTATCATTGCGATAAGGATTGAAAACTACTTTTCACTTTATGTGAATATTGATAAATGTGCCCCCAAAGCCTATGCAGAAAATTCTGACATCCTGTTTAGTAGAAGGTCCCTGTAGAGGGCACGAGGTTACCCCCTTGTGTTCGGAAGAAGATAGATTTAGTCATCACCTGAAAACATGGTTCTTCACCATAAGAGCGATGAGCACGGGGAATGCGCTCACACAAGAACTGGTACGGAGAGACTCGGTAGAGAAATTTGAGAAAGGACTGGACGTCTTCCTAGGAAAACAAAATACACGGCTACTGCCATCAATAACCACAACTGACAGTGTGTTTATCCAGGGAGTTATCCAATTTCCAATAGGACATTTGAGAAAAAAATAAAGACTTCTCTTCTTAAGGCAGAATAGCCACCAGCTCCTCTAACTCTATCAACCGAACAAAAACACAAAGATCGCCCAGAATGCTGTTCACCGAGGAAAGAGCACTATATCCAGCGACCAATGCCCGCCCTCTCGTGCAAGCTTCATTCAGTACGGCTTTGAGATGTACAGGAGAGCGCCCAGGGAGCGAGCATAACATAGTCCGACCAAGAAGCCAAGTTGGTCTGTTAGGCGAGAACGCTGGTTCTCTGGCTAGCTTCCTCCAGCTCACAGTTCTCCTGCTGTGCAGGCTGAAAAAGGCCTATCCAGGCTTCACTTGCTTACTACATACAGAGGCAAACCTGGGAAGGGGGGGGGGGGGGGGGGTTCCTAGTGCCTGGAAATCCCCCTCAAAGCCTGGAGCACTGTATAATTGAGGTGGCTGGACCCTGCCCCCGCTTCACACGGCTCTGCTTGAAAAGGGAGAGCTGGGTGCACATAGCAGTAGTCCACGCAGCATTGCCCATGTATATTATGGGGATAGGGAGAGTTGGAGAGCAGCCAAGCACTGTCTAATATTATAGCCACGCCCCCCATGCATGCTGGTCACGCCCACTGGTGGCGTGGTGTGGAAACCCCCCCCTCTACAAATCCTGCGATTGCCCCTGACATAGGGCACAAGACAAATGTTGACACTTCCAGTCCAGTGGAACCACTTACGTTGAAGCATCACGAAATCAGGTCTATACAAAGTAACTGAGCTCCAGGAGGACCCTGCAATACGTTACCGACAATTAAAACCCACTTATCCTCAACAAGAACTGTTATTGCAGGGGACATAAAAAAAACAAAAAAACATTAAGTAGGTCAATCACAATCACAGCAACCCATAAATTTCTCACAATGGAACAGGGATAGACAGGCGGTGTCTAAAGTTTACCCAAGCCTGAAACACCGTCATTTTCTTTGTAACTAATATTTGTCATTTTGGACTTTTTTAGAAGCTGGAAGATGATGCGTTTTCTGCGTATTACAAAACAAGAACAACATTTCCTGTTCGTCAAATGTAGATGCTGCTTTCAGATTTTTCCAGACCAGTGAACAGAGTCACCAGATAGTCAGCCGTTAAAAGACTCCGGCGAACTGATCACAAGTAGAGTTTACCCATCTCTAAGAATCAGATCTCAGCGCTAGGATCCCAGGAGTGACGGGTGTCTCGAGTCATTAGGATGATTAATGGGATAATTTGTGCTGCTCAACCATTTATATTGTATTGTTCTCGCACAGTGCTAAAGCAAGCCAAAAATACAGATATGTTTAGCAAAACGTCTTCATCTCAAGAAATACAGAACCAGAGACCACCAATGCTTTATCAGTCATGGATATCTAGAAATATCTCCTGTCATAGATGTATATTAATGTTCTGTCACCACTCCCCCTGTCTTCTCTCTCCCAGAATCAGGGATCTGTCACGAGTCCTCCTGTCTTCTCTCTCCCCCTCTCCCAGTATCAGGGTTCTGTCACCCGTCCCCCTGTCTTCTCTCTCCCCCTCTCCCAGTATCAGGGTTTTCACCAGTCCCCCTGGTGTCTCTCTCTCCCCCAGAATCAGAGTTCTGTCACCAGTCCCCCTGTCTTCCCTCTCCCCCTCTCCCAGTATCAGGGTTCTTTCACCAGTCCCCCTGTCTTCTCTCTCCCCCTCTCCTAGTATCAGGGTTCTGTCACCAGTCCCCCTGGTGTCTCTCTCTCTCCCCCAGTATCAGGGTTCAGTCACCAGTGCCCCTGTCTTCTCTCTCCCCCTCTCCCAGTATCAGGGTTCAGTCATTAGTCCCCCTGTCTTCTCTCTCCCCCTCTCCCAGTATAAGGGATCAGTCACCAGTCCCCCTGTCTTCTCTCTCCCCCTCTCCCAGTATCAGGGTTCTGTCACCAGTCCCCCTGTCTTCTCTCTCCCCCTCTCCCATTATCAGGGATCTGTCACCAGTCCCCCTGTCTTCCCTCTCCCCCTCTCCCAGTAGCAGGGTTCTGTCACCCGTCCCCCTGTCTTCTCTCTCTCCCCCTCTCCCAGTATCAGGGATCAGTCACCAGTCCCCCTGTCTTCCCTCTCCCCCTCTCCTAGTATCAGGGATCTGTCACCCGTCCCCCTGTCTTCTCTCTCGCTCTCCCCCAGAATCAGGGTTCAGTCAACAGTCCTCCTGTCTTCTCTCTCCCCCTCTCCCAGTATCAGGGTTCTGTCACCCGTCCCCCTGGTGTCTCTCTCTCCCCCTCTCCCAGTATCAGGGTTCTGTCACCAGTCCCCCTGTCTTCTCTCTCCCCCTCTCCCAGTATCAGGGTTCTGTCACCAGTCCCCCTGTCTTCTCTCTCCCCCTCTCCCAGTATCAGGGTTCAGTCATTAGTCCCCCTGTCTTCTCTCTACCCCTCTCCCAGTATCAGGGATCAGTCACCAGTCCCCCTGTCTTCCCCTCTCCCAGTAGCAGGGTTCTGTCACCCGTCCCCCTGTCTTCTCTCTCTCCCCCTCTCCCAGTATCAGGGATCTGTCACCAGTCCCCCTGTCTTTCCTCTCCCCCTCTCCCAGTATCAGGGATCAGTCACCAGTCCCCCTGTCTTCCCTCTCCCCCTCTCCTAGTATCAGGGATCTGTCACCCGTCCCCCTGTCTTCTCTCTCGCTCTCCCCCAGAATCAGGGTTCAGTCAACAGTCCTCCTGTCTTCTCTCTCCCCCTCTCCCAGTATCAGGGTTCTGTCACCCGTCCCCCTGTCTTCCCCTCTCCCAGTAGCAGGGTTCTGTCACCCGTCCCCCTGTCTTCTCTCTCTCCCCCTCTCCCAGTATCAGGGATCTGTCACCAGTCCCCCTGTCTTTCCTCTCCCCCTCTCCCAGTAGCAGGGTTCTGTCACCCGTCCCCCTGTCTTCTCTCTCTCCCCCTCTCCCAGTATCGGGGTTCTGTCACCCGTCCCCCTGTCTTCTCTCTCCCCCTCTCCCAGTATCAGGGTTCAGTCACCAGTCCGCCTGTCTTCTCTCTCCCCCTCTCCCAGTATCAGGGTTCAGTCATTAGTCCCCCTGTCTTCTCTCTCCCCCTCTCCCAGTATCAGGGATCAGTCACCAGTCCCCCTGGTGTCTCTCTCTCTCCCCCAGTATCAGGGTTCAGTCACCAGTGCCCCTGTCTTCTCTCTCCCCCTCTCCCAGTATCAGGGTTCAGTCATTAGTCCCCCTGTCTTCTCTCTCCCCCTCTCCCAGTATCAGGGTTCTGTCACCAGTCCCCCTGTCTTCTCTCTCCCCCTCTCCCATTATCAGGGATCTGTCACCAGTCCCCCTGTCTTCCCTCTCCCCCTCTCCCAGTAGCAGGGTTCTGTCACCCGTCCCCCTGTCTTCTCTCTCTCCCCCTCTCCCAGTATCAGGGATCAGTCACCAGTCCCCCTGTCTTCCCTCTCCCCCTCTCCTAGTATCAGGGATCTGTCACCCGTCCCCCTGTCTTCTCTTTCGCTCTCCCCCAGAATCAGGGTTCAGTCAACAGTCCTCCTGTCTTCTCTCTCCCCCTCTCCCAGTATCAGGGTTCTGTCACCCGTCCCCCTGGTGTCTCTCTCTCCCCCTCTCCCAGTATCAGGGTTCTGTCACCAGTCCCCCTGTCTTCTCTCTCCCCCTCTCCCAGTATCAGGGTTCTGTCACCAGTCCCCCTGTCTTCTCTCTCCCCCTCTCCCAGTATCAGGGTTCAGTCATTAGTCCCCCTGTCTTCTCTCTACCCCTCTCCCAGTATAAGGGATCAGTCACCAGTCCCCCTGTCTTCCCCTCTCCCAGTATCAGGGTTCTGTCACCCGTCCCCCTGTCTTCTCTCTCTCCCCCTCTCCCAGTATCAGGGATCTGTCACCAGTCCCCCTGTCTTTCCTCTCCCCCTCTCCCAGTAGCAGGGTTCTGTCACCCGTCCCCCTGTCTTCTCTCTCTCCCCCTCTCCCAGTATCAGGGTTCTGTCACCCGTCCCCCTGTCTTCTCTCTCCCCCTCTCCCAGTATCAGGGTTCAGTCACCAGTCCGCCTGTCTTCTCTCTCCCCCTCTCCCAGTATCAGGGTTCAGTCATTAGTCCCCCTGTCTTCTCTCTCCCCCTCTCCCAGTATCAGGGATCAGTCACCAGTCCCCCTGTCTTCTCTATCCCCCTCTCCCAGTATCAGGGTTCTGTCACCCGTCCCCCTGTCTTCCCTCTCCCCCTCTCCCAGTATCAGGGTTCTTTCACCCGTCCCCCTGTCTTCCCTCTCCCTCTCTCCCAATATCAGGGCTCTGTCACCAGTCCCCCTGTCTTCTCTCTCCCCCTCTCCCAGTATCAGGGTTCAGTCACCAGTCCGCCTGTCTTCTCTCTCCCCCTCTCCCAGTATCGGGGTTCAGTCACCAGTCCCCCTATCTCCTCTCTCTCTCTCTTTCTCCCAGTATCAGGGTTCTGTCATCCGTCCCCCTGTCTTCTCTCTCCCCCTCTCCTAGTATCAGGGTTCAGTCACCAGTCCCCCTATCTCCTCTCTCTCTCCCTTTCTCCCAGTATCAGGGTTCTGTCATCCGTCCCCCTGTCTTCTCTCTCCCCCCTCTCCCAATATCTGGGTTCTGTCATCCGTCCCCCTGTCTTCTCTCTCCCCCCTCTCCCAGTATCTGGGTTCTGTCACCTGTCCCCATGGTGTCTCTCTCTCTCCCCCAGTATCAGGGTTCAGTCACCAGTCTCCGTCATCTCTCTCCCCCTCTCCCAGTATCAGGGTTCTGTCACCCGTCCCCCTGGTGTCTCTCTCTCCCCCTCTCCCAGTATTATGGTTCTGTCACCAGTCCCCCTGGTGTCTCTCTCTCCCAGAATAAGCGACCCCTTAGCAGTCCATTCTCTCAAGCTCCTCATGGCAGTCTTGCCCCCAGGGGTTCCTCACTTACCCTCTCATTCAGATCAGTCTGCAGAAGGGACAGTCTGGCTGGGAGATGTGAGCATATCTCTGTGCTGGAAGCAACTGCAGCCGTGCAGAGCGGAAGGTGTGGGATTGAAGACTCTCTGCAACAAGCAGCGTGTGGGGTGATATTATCCTGCACCTGGCATTCCGCTGACTGCTAACCCTTTCATGTACACAGTTATTATATCATATTGTGCCACTCACAACAGGAAGAGATCTGCAATATTCAATATCCTTCGCTTCACATACTCGCCGCACTTGAGAATTAATTCTGAGAACGCCTGACTGGGCTGGGAAGAGCAGAGAATGTGGTCTGCACAGACCAGAAGCTTTTTAAAGGGATACAGAATATTTACTTACACCAGTGTTCTATCTCATGGAAAACACAGATGGGAAAACTGGATACAGCCAAACTTCCCAACCTGTCCTGCTGAGTATTATGGTTAATGCAAATTATCCCCTGCCGATTTGCACAAAGTTGACCATCTTATTTATAAGCAGTTTCCGCACAGAATTTGGCAAATCCAGAATGGTACCGAATGCACCTCTAAAGCATATTTTCATATATAACTCCCATATTCCTCAATCAGTCAACATCAGATCCCAATTCTGACCATTATCCATCCTCTTGTTAACCAAAGACTTGCAGCAGCCAAATGTAATATGGGGCTTATCACCCTGTAATAACATTTTAATGCAAAGATTGATGCTGGGACTTCAAAACATCTTTACACTGGTGAACTGACAACACTTTGAAACTGAGATGTCATTTGACTCAAACTGAGCCATCGATAACAAAAACCAGTAACAAATTAAAGACATTAACAGGTTTTTGGTAGATAATTATAGGGCTAAAATTGTTGCCTGGTAAATATTGATGTATATCCCCTAGACAGATGGTGAACGTGATAAATATACAAACATAAGGTAGATAGTTAATATTCATTTATAAACATATGGGGACTCTTAGAAAATATTTGTGTTAGAGGGTATTTTAAAAGAAAACAAAAAAAACACAACACATTTATAAATAGAAGTCAAGACTGCAAAAATCCCAGGAACCAGAGAGACAATGAACCTAATTTAAAAAAATATGACAGCCGGCACCTGACGTTTGGTAGTTCCTATCATGTCAGTGTCAAACAACTCCGCCACCACCATTAATTCCTCTGAAATATAATACAATGCAACTTCAGTGTTACTTTAGGGAAAATAGTTGGTAATAAAAAGTACCAAGTAGTCCATAAAAATTAACCTGACATTAATAATTCCCGCAGCATAAGAGAAGATGGAAATTGATGTCAACTTCTATAAAACACCACATACAACAATGACAAAAAGAGAAGCCATACAATATCGCAGCAAACTTGTTGGGGGAGGGGGTCTGCACCCAGTTACAGACACAAACACACATAGTATCAGGATTTGGGGTTTGCTGCACCAAGTTATATACACACACACAGAGTCAGGGTAAGGAATGTTACACACACACACACACACACACACACACAGAGGTTAAGGAGTGTTGCGCACACACAAACAAACACACACACACACACACACACACACACACACACACAGAGAGTAAGCAGTGTTGCACACACACACAGAGAGAGTAAGCAGTGTTACACACACACACACACACACAGAGGTTAAGGAGTGTTGCGCACACACAAACACACACACACACACAGAGTAAGCAGTGTTGCACACACACACAGAGAGAGTAAGCAGTGTTACACACACAGTAAGCAGTGTTACACACACGGATAGAGGTGCTCAGTACTGCCCGCAGTGTCACTGACCTGGAGCTCGCTCTGTCTCCTCTCAGTGCTCGGTATCCCGGGAGCACATCCCCTGACTGCCGCCCAGAGTCCCCCAATGTCTCCTGCACCCTCTATGTCCTGAGCGCTGTCACCGTAATGTCTCACACAGCCGCACTCCTACCGTAATGTACCGCCTAGAGCGCACTGCACGTACCTGCCCACAGTCCCGGGGTATCACCCACTGCTGGGCATAGTGATTACTGCAGCCTGTGCCCCCGTGTGCTGGCATCTCTTCCAGACCTTGCCGCTCTCTAGTTAAGAACTTTGTTATGTTGTATGTGCAAGCAAAGTATACATGTATGATGTATAATAGGGTGACCTGGATCATCATCAAACATAGGCAACATGTGGCTTTCCAGGTGGTGTGGAACTACAAGTCAGCCGAAGTTGTCTGATATATCATTACATCATTTTACCTTGGTAGGAATATATAATGTGAGCTTTCTTCTGCATATCTGTTTTGCACAATCACATTTCCAAGCAAATCAAAATTTATTTTAACGGCATAGTGAGTGAGTGTGTGTGTGTGTGTGTGTGTGTGTGTGTGTGTGTGTGTGTGTGTAAATGTTCTGTAATCTATAGACACAGGGACATATGAGGTATTCCAAATAACTCAGACTTCACAAACAAAATATCTAAAACATCTAAATAGCTAAACGCTATAAAAAAATATTTTATTCTGGTACCTGACGAAGTGGAAATACAATCTACAAAGTCTACAGACTCCTTTATCTCCTTTGTATGTCAGAAATATTTATGTTTTCCTGCATTATGTCCTGCAGTCCTCGTGCCTGATGCCAGATCCCTGTATATGGTTCTGGTGCTTGAGGCATTTATAGTACTCTGAATACATATATAATATTTCAAGTGGGGGACCCGTTCATCTCACTGCCTCCAGGCTGCCTGGAACACGCACATACCTAGGGGCTCCAAGATGCAAAACACAGAAACAGGAAATTCTATTGTCATGTAAGAAATAAACATAGTACAGTACTGATCATATATTGTATTTGCAGCAATTCCTAACATTATAAGTGGCAAGGGACACTTAATCTGTTTATGCCTTAGATTCAAGTTTATTTTTTCTTATAGTCTCACTATGTAAAGCAGGATTGTGCAGTCTTCTTCATCATGTGCCAATTTGCATAAATGATTATTACCAGGTACACCCTGTTGTGCATCAATTTATTCTGAGTAAGCCAAATGTCTCCCTCTCTTTCTTGTTTTCTTGCTCTCTCTCTCCTTCTGTCTCTCAATCTGCTTCCCTCTCTCAGTCTCGCTCCCTCTCTCTTTCTATCCCCCCCTCTCTCTCTATCCCCCCCCTCTCTCTCTATCCCCCCCTCTCTCTCTACTCTCTATCCCCATCTCTCTCTCTCTCTCTCTCTCTCTCTCTACCCCCTTTCTCTCCCTCTCTTGCTCTCTCTCTCCCACCATCTCTCTCTCCCAATCTCCCTCCTTCTCTCAATCTCCCTCCCTCTCTCTCCCTCTCTCCCTCTCTCTCCCTCTCCCTCCCTCCCTCTCTCTCTCTCTCAATCTCCCTCCCTCCCTCTCTACCCCCCCTCTTTCTCTCTCTCCATCTGTGAAGATCGCATGCAGCCTTGCCAAACACCACATCGAAGCCAAGATCCATGATGGCGCCCAGCGAAAGGCACCCCCGGACTTCACAGAAGGGCAGCGCGTCATTGTCCACGTGTCTAAACCGGCAGACAAGCTACAAGAGAGATGGGAAACCGCCCCCTATGTGGTCCGGCGGCGGTTGAGTCCAGAAAGCCCCGCCTACGAGGTTGAGTCCACCAAGGTACCCGGACTCACGAAAATACTACACCGAGACAAGCTGAGGCCCTGCCTGTTCCACCAGGCCCCAGCAGAGGACCCGGTTCCGGAAATCCTGGGAACCGCACCATGCCCAGGGGGTGAAACCGAGAAAGGGTGGGTGGAGGTACCCCGACCAGCTTTGCCGGGCTCCCCCCGAGATAAAAGATCGGACGACCTCGCAGAAGCACCCGGAAACGTAGGATGGGAGGCGACAAACCTACAAACCCCCACCCTTGGCCCCCAGACGCAAACGGACCCGGATCGCCCTGTCCCTTCCTCTCCGCTAAGACTCATGGCGCCTCGGCAGTCACAGAGGAGCAATCGAGGCGTTCCGGCCCCACGATTCGCCGATCCGCATTTCGATTGGTCCCAAGCCGTCATTGCAGGGACTGCAATGGGAAACGTAGGGGGATGTGTGGAGACGCCGGCTCCACACACGGGCCGCGGGCCAATCACGGCGCCCGCCCACGGACCAATCACGGCTCCCGGCCGTGATGAGGTCATAGGGAAGCGCCTGGCCCGGGGATATCGTCGGCGGCCACGTGGGAAGCGGGCTGTTCGGCGGGAAGTGAAGCTGGAGGAAGGACGTCTGGACACAGCAGCACCCACAGTAGTAGCAGCAGCAGCAGCACCCACGGCAGCAGCAGCAGCACCCACGGTAGCAGCAGCAGCACCCTCAGCAGCAGCAGCACCCACAGCAGCAGCAGCACCCACAGCAGCAGCAGCACCCTCAGCAGCAGCAGCACCCACAGCAGCAGCAGCACCCACAGTAGCAGCAGCAGCAGGACCGAAGAGGAGTTACGCTGACGTCGCGAGCGGAGGACCTAGACCAGGTAAGACCCCAGTGGGGACCACCCCTCCCGGGCCCACGCCCGCATCCTATCGGACACTCTTTACCCGGGCCCAGGGCCTTCTGCCGGCGTCCCTTAAGTCTGCCTTTCCATTTGGTAGCTCCCGTTAGACCCAATAGGGCACCAGGCCCTGAGTAGATTCCCTAGGGCGCGAGGCCCTCAGGTCACCCCTGGGCTTTAGGCCCTGCCTTGGAAGTCGGTCTTTGTTCCCTCTCTCCCTTTTCCTAACCGTATCACCCTTGGGGCAGAGTAGGACAAGAACACACACACTCTGCTTTGATATTACACTTTTCCGTGTTAATAGTGTCCTGGGTATTGTACTGTGCAATTGAGTATTGTATTGTGAGTATTGTACTGTCAATTGAGTATTGTATTGTGAGTATTGTACTGTCAATTGAGTATTGTATTGGGGGGTATTGTACGGTGTAGTGGGCGGTTGGGGCGTGTTGTGTCTCCCTGCAGGGGTCGGAAAGTGGTGTGTTGGGACTGATCGCCGGGTGGACTCAACTCGTTCCCGAGCCGGTAAGTATTGTCTATCCCCTTTCCCTTCCCCCTTCCGTGTAGGCCCTGGTGGGGCAGATCCTTGGGCGGCGGTGTGGCACGACTTCTTCGCGGGCTGGGAGAGATCCAGGTCTCCCTCGGTGCCTTGGAAGTAGTGTAGCACAGCCCTTCTGAGTTCCGAGGGCGGTTCGGGCGTTCCGCGGTTCCACTGGGGCAGTACAGCCCTGCCCTGGTGAGTTCCGGGGTTGGTCACAGCCGTCCACGGTTCCATTGGGGTGTCTGGCCTGAGTTCCGGCAAGGTTGCCTGACAGCTCCAGGGCAGACGGTGCCTCGTGGGGTAAAACGGAGTCCGCCCGCACGCCGGCAGGAGACTGACGGTTCCGGGTGGGGACTGTGATACCTCGCGGCGCACCGCCGGCGGAGTGAGTCTTGTCCCCACACTTGTGGCCCTCCCCAGAGGGGAGTAGGGAGTTCGGGCGAGAACGTTCTCTACCCCGAACTCTTGGAGCCGCGTGGCTTGGCCAGAATAAAACGGAGAGTCGCCAAGCGGGGCTGAGTAACCCTCTAGTCCTGGGCGGCATTCCGGACACCCCCTTCCACTTCCCCCATTGTTTTCGTGCCTCTGTTCCTCTCGCACGCAGGAGGGACCGTGACTGCAGCAGAAGCCTCCTGCACTTGACGGGTTCCGCCCATAGCGACCCTCGGGATCAGGTGAGAACCTTTCCCCATTACAGGGGATCCTTTGAGACGTTCTTCGGGAGTAGCGCTCTCACATTTGGCGTAGTCGGCAGGATCCCGACAGGTAACTATGGAGCCCACGGGCAACAACAACGATCCAGAGGGCCGGCCGTCTGGAAGGCCGGCGGGCGAGGAGGATCTGCCTAGTGCCGCCGGGAACGTCCCACGCGACGTGGAACCGGTAGGGGAGCCGGCGGAGCGCTCCCGAGTTGTAGCGATAGGGGCAGCTCTTTCTCACGTACCGAAGTTCGACGGTACGAACATAACGTTAGCCGACTGGGAGATGCAGTTACGAATGGTCATCCGGCTATATGGTGTGCCCCCAGACATGCAAGCGGAAGTGGCCGTGCTCGCCTTGGAGGGAGATGCCCGCCAGGCCGCACTTCTATGTGAGCCTGAACAGCGAAAGACTTTGGCGGATGTGTTGAGGGTCTTAAGCGATGTGTATGGGGACAAGTCTACCACCGCGACCCTGCGCAAACGTTTTTTTACCCGATTTCAGCGAGAGGAGGAGACCATCCCCAAATTCGCTATAGCCCTCCAAGGCCTGCTGGCGAATTTAAAGAAAAAGGACACTAAGGTATTGGGAGAAACAGATACCGTACTACGGGATCAATTTATCAACGGCTTACGTAGTGAGCACCTGCGAACCTATATGCAGGACCGATTGGAATTGTTGCCGAGCATGACCTTCCATCAAGCACAAACCACGGTCATCGCCCGGGACGACAATACAGGCAGCGGCCCGAGCACCGTGGCCGTGCAGCAGGTCCGCGCCCCCATCCCAGCGTCCGCCGCACCATGGGAAAGCTGCATCCGAGACCTGACGGACGTAATTCTACAGATGAAGGAGGACATGGGACGGATGCAGAAGCGGATCGAGGGAATACCGTCCGGCCGCGGGGATAGAGAGTATCCACGGAATGAACTAAGGGACGCCCCACGGCGACGCCCAGCGGACGGGCCCCGGTGTTGGCAATGTGGGCAGGTGGGACATCTGGCCCGTAATTGCCCCAACGCCGCACCCAGGCCGACTTTAAACTAGAAACCCTTGCGGTAGTGGGACCCACCGCAAGGGAACGACTGATTGTTAATTCGGCTGAATTAGTAGGAGAGTGTCCCGTAGTTGTGGCTCGCTTCCAGGGTCACAACCAGCGTTGCCTATTAGACACCGGGTCCCAGGTCACCACGATGACAGCGGCCTGTTTCCAAAAGAACTATCAACATCTACAACAGGCCCAGACGGGGGACTGGATTCATCTCACGGCCGCCAATAATCTACCCATCCCTGTAGTGGGAGTCGTGTGGATGGAGGTGGAGCTCTACGGGCGCCCGTTGGGGAAGCAGGGCATTGTGGTCATAGACAGCCCGGAACTACGACATGGCCCCGTGATTCTGGGGATGAACATCCTCCGAGGATTAGACCATATGCTGTGGTCCGAGAGGGGTCCGGCTTACTGGAAGAAACTGGGGGTCCAACGACCGGTACAACAGGCGCTACAGCAGGTGAACCGCCTGCGAGTCCCAACATTTCCCCAAGGCCGTCCTGCTCCCCTGGGATCCATCCGCACGAACTATCGGCAGGAGGTGGTCGTTCCCCCTCGGCAGGAGCTCCTGTTGTGGATGAGGGTGGGGACCAAGCGGAGGCTCGAAGGCCGGGAGGTGCTCCTCGAACCGGTATCCTCGGGCGGGACGGAGGAGAGCAACCAGAGGACGCCAATGGTTGGCCGTGCACTGGTCAGGATACGGGAAGGACGAGTCCCCGTTCGTTTCTGCAATATGGGCGACCAACCACAGAAAATACCGCCCAACACCCTGCTGGCCTTGCTCCACCCAACCACCGGAGAAGAGGTGGAAACCACTCAAGATGTGTCGTTGTTCCCCGACCCCCAAAGACCTTGGACCATGGTGGTCCAAGTAGCACCCCCGGAACAACCCACCTCCACCTGGAACGGACGGGTAATCCGTGAAAGCATGGATGTTTCAGAAGGTGACCTACCGCCGAACGAAATCCAACAACTGGAAGCGATGCTGTGGAGAAGACAGCGAGTGTTCTCCCGACACGAGGACGATTTCGGGCTAACGGATCAAATGGAGCACGAGATCCATACGGACGGGGCCGTGCCGGAGAGAGAACGTTACCGTCAAATACCCCCGAAGCTGTACCAGGAGGTCAAGACCATGCTGCGTCAGATGTTGGACAACGGGGTGGTGACTGAAAGCCGTAGTCCCTGGGCGGCACCGATCGTCCTGGTGCGGAAGAAAGATGGCACTGTCCGGTTCTGTGTGGACTATCGGAAGCTTAATCACTGCACCGTGCGCGATGCATACCCATTACCACGCATAGAGGAATCCCTCGCGGCGCTGGGCCGGGCCAAATACTTTTCTACGTTAGATCTGGCAAGCGGCTATTGGCAGGTACCCGTGGCCGAGAAGGACAGGGCAAAGACGGCGTTTATTACACCCATGGGGCTATTCGAATTCCAACGAATGCCGTTTGGGTTAACCAACGCGCCAGCCACCTTCCAGCGACTCATGGAGCGCTGCCTCGGAGATCTGAATTTTGAAGCCCTGTTAATCTACCTGGACGACATCATCGTATTCGCATCCACCCTGGAGGAACACTTAGCCCGCCTAGACCTGGTGTTCCAACGACTGGAACGGTTTGGGCTGAAACTCAAGCCGAGGAAATGCCATCTGCTGAAGGATCAGTTGGAGTACCTGGGCCATGTGGTGTCGCGGGACGGAGTGCGTCCCACCCAGGACAAGGTATCCGCGGTGACCAATTGGCCAGCCCCCACGACCATCACGGAGCTTCGAGCGTTTCTGGGCCTCGTTGGGTATTACCGCAGGTTCATCAAGGGATTCTCCAAGATCGCCGGACCATTGTTTGACTTGCTCCGAGGAAGCCCTGCGGGAGCCAAGTCCCGAGTGGAGGCGTGGAATGCCCCCCACGAGGCTGCTTTCACCCAGCTAAAAGAGGAACTTACCCGCGCCCCCGTGTTGGCATACGCCGACTTCAGCCAGCCGTTCATCCTGTACACGGATGGCAGCCACCAAGGGCTAGGAGCAGTACTGGCCCAGATACAGGATGGTAAGGAGCGCGTGATCGCCTATGCCAGCCGGACCTTGCACGACTCCGAGCGAAACCCCGCCAATTACAGCTCCTTCAAACTGGAGTTCTTGGCAGTCGTGTGGGCCATGACCGAAAAATTTGCGGAGTACTTAACGGCCGCGGAGGTGGAGGTAGTCACCGATAACAGTGCACTGGTGCACCTGGACTCGGCCAAATTAGGAGCCTTAGAACAACGGTGGCGAGCCCGCTTGGCCAAGTTCTCTCATCGCTTCCGCTATCGCCCCGGCCGGAATAACGGCAACGCCGACGCACTCTCCAGATTCCCAGTGGTCATGACAACTCACTCCAAAGACGAAGAAGAGGAAGAAGTGGAAATCCCAAACTTCACGCGGTTTCACAAAATGGTCTCCAAGACACCGCTAGACGCCAGAATATGCGCCACCCTCCTTGCCAACCAGATGCCAGACTGGGCCGCAGAACAACAACGGGACCCCGGTATACGCCAGGTCTTCCAGTGGTGCCAGCAGGGACACTGGCCCTCGAAGGGGGAGAGGAAGCGCCTGCCGGTGAGCGAACAGAAACTTGTGGAGCATTGGAACCAGCTGGCGGTGCACGAGGGCGTGCTGCGACGCCGCGCCTATTTGGAACACGAACTACGGCCGGTGTGGCAGATTGTGGTGCCAGCCGAAACCACGCGGCGCCTGGCCGAGGAGGCCCATGTTCGAGGCGCCCACCCTGGGGGCCATGAAAACAACCCAATGGCTAAGACAGCGGTTCTATTGGCCAGGGCTGCCAACGTTAGTGGAACAAGTGTGCCGTGAATGCCGAAGATGTGGCGTGACCAAACCCACCCAACAACGGGTGCCCGTCCACACCATCTCGTCGGGACGGCCCCTGGAGCTCCTCATGATCGACTACGTGGCTATCGGAGAGTCTACCCGCGGACACCAGTATGCATTGGTCATGACCGATCATTTTACCAAGTTCACCGTCGTGACCCCTACTCGGGACCAGACGGCTGAATCCGCCGTCACGGCCGTCGTGGAAGACTTCATCAGGAAGTACGGCTGCCCGGAGCGAATCCACTCCGACCAGGGAGCATGTTTCCAGGGGCGCATCATGCAAGGACTCTGCGACATGTATGGGATACGCCGGTCTAGGACTACCCCCTACCACCCCCAAGGGAATGGCGGGTGTGAGCGCTTCAATCGGACCCTAATCCAGATGCTGCGAACCCTCGAAAAGGAACAGCGGACCCACTGGCCAACCGCGGTGCCGGATCTTACGTGGGCTTACAACAACCGAGTACATAGCACCACCGGGTACACACCCTATTTCTTAATGTTTGGCCGAGCAGGGAAGGACATGCAAGAGCTGGCTCTGGGACCGGCAGAGGAGGAGCAATGGACATGTCCTGCCTGGGTCGTGGAGCAACGGCGGCGGCTGAAGATCGCATGCAGCCTTGCCAAACACCACATCGAAGCCAAGATCCATGATGGCGCCCAGCGAAAGGCACCCCCGGACTTCACAGAAGGGCAGCGCGTCATTGTCCACGTGTCTAAACCGGCAGACAAGCTACAAGAGAGATGGGAAACCGCCCCCTATGTGGTCCGGCGGCGGTTGAGTCCAGAAAGCCCCGCCTACGAGGTTGAGTCCACCAAGGTACCCGGACTCACGAAAATACTACACCGAGACAAGCTGAGGCCCTGCCTGTTCCACCAGGCCCCAGCAGAGGACCCGGTTCCGGAAATCCTGGGAACCGCACCATGCCCAGGGGGTGAAACCGAGAAAGGGTGGGTGGAGGTACCCCGACCAGCTTTGCCGGGCTCCCCCCGAGATAAAAGATCGGACGACCTCGCAGAAGCACCCGGAAACGTAGGATGGGAGGCGACAAACCTACAAACCCCCACCCTTGGCCCCCAGACGCAAACGGACCCGGATCGCCCTGTCCCTTCCTCTCCGCTAAGACTCATGGCGCCTCGGCAGTCACAGAGGAGCAATCGAGGCGTTCCGGCCCCACGATTCGCCGATCCGCATTTCGATTGGTCCCAAGCCGTCATTGCAGGGACTGCAATGGGAAACGTAGGGGGATGTGTGGAGACGCCGGCTCCACACACGGGCCGCGGGCCAATCACGGCGCCCGCCCACGGACCAATCACGGCTCCCGGCCGTGATGAGGTCATAGGGAAGCGCCTGGCCCGGGGATATCGTCGGCGGCCACGTGGGAA
The DNA here is from genome assembly GCF_038048845.1 of Mixophyes fleayi. Taxonomy (NCBI): domain Eukaryota; kingdom Metazoa; phylum Chordata; class Amphibia; order Anura; family Limnodynastidae; genus Mixophyes; species Mixophyes fleayi. The sequence goes on from NC_134411.1 coordinate 33,611,474, forward strand.
GCGGGCTGTTCGGCGGGAAGTGAAGCTGGAGGAAGGACGTCTGGACACAGCAGCACCCACAGTAGCAGCAGCAGCAGCAGCACCCACGGCAGCAGCAGCAGCACCCACGGTAGCAGCAGCAGCACCCTCAGCAGCAGCAGCACCCACAGCAGCAGCAGCACCCACAGCAGCAGCAGCACCCACAGCAGCAGCAGCACCCACAGTAGCAGCAGCAGCAGGACCGAAGAGGAGTTACGCTGACGTCGCGAGCGGAGGACCTAGACCAGGTAAGACCCCAGTGGGGACCACCCCTCCCGGGCCCACGCCCGCATCCTATCGGACACTCTTTACCCGGGCCCAGGGCCTTCTGCCGGCGTCCCTTAAGTCTGCCTTTCCATTTGGTAGCTCCCGTTAGACCCAATAGGGCACCAGGCCCTGAGTAGATTCCCTAGGGCGCGAGGCCCTCAGGTCACCCCTGGGCTTTAGGCCCTGCCTTGGAAGTCGGTCTTTGTTCCCTCTCTCCCTTTTCCTAACCGTATCACCCTTGGGGCAGAGTAGGACAAGAACACACACACTCTGCTTTGATATTACACTTTTCCGTGTTAATAGTGTCCTGGGTATTGTACTGTGCAATTGAGTATTGTATTGTGAGTATTGTACTGTCAATTGAGTATTGTATTGTGAGTATTGTACTGTCAATTGAGTATTGTATTGGGGGGTATTGTACGGTGTAGTGGGCGGTTGGGGCGTGTTGTGTCTCCCTGCAGGGGTCGGAAAGTGGTGTGTTGGGACTGATCGCCGGGTGGACTCAACTCGTTCCCGAGCCGGTAACTATTGTCTATCCCCTTTCCCTTCCCCCTTCCGTGTAGGCCCTGGTGGGGCAGATCCTTGGGCGGCGGTGTGGCACGACTTCTTCGCGGGCTGGGAGAGATCCAGGTCTCCCTCGGTGCCTTGGAAGTAGTGTAGCACAGCCCTTCTGAGTTCCGAGGGCGGTTCGGGCGTTCCGCGGTTCCACTGGGGCAGTACAGCCCTGCCCTGGTGAGTTCCGGGGTTGGTCACAGCCGTCCACGGTTCCATTGGGGTGTCTGGCCTGAGTTCCGGCAAGGTTGCCTGACGGTTCCAGGGCAGACGGTGCCTCGTGGGGTAAAACGGAGTCCGCCCGCACGCCGGCAGGAGACTGACGGTTCCGGGTGGGGACTGTGATACCTCGCGGCGCACCGCCGGCGGAGTGAGTCTTGTCCCCACACTTGTGGCCCTCCCCAGAGGGGAGTAGGGAGTTCGGGCGAGAACGTTCTCTACCCCGAACTCTTGGAGCCGCGTGGCTTGGCCAAAATAAAACGGAGAGTCGCCAAGCGGGGCTGAGTAACCCTCTAGTCCTGGGCGGCATTCCGGACACCCCCTTCCACTTCCCCCATTGTTTTCGTGCCTCTGTTCCTCTCGCACGCAGGAGGGACCGTGACTGCAGCAGAAGCCTCCTGCACTTGACGGGTTCCGCCCATAGCGACCCTCGGGATCAGGTGAGAACCTTTCCCCATTACAGGGGATCCTTTGAGACGTTCTTCGGGAGTAGCGCTCTCACACATCCCTTCCTCTGTCTCTCTCTCTCTCAATCTCCCTCCCTCTCTCTCTCTCTCCCTCCCTCTCTACCCCCTCTCTCTTTCTCTCTCTCTATCCCTTCCTCTCTCAATCTCCCTCCCTCTCTCAATAACCCTCCCTCTCTCTCTACCCTCCCTCTCTCTGTCACTCTCTCTCTCTCAATCTCCCTCCCTCTCTCTCTACCCTCCCTCTCTCTGTGTCTCTCTCTCTCTCTCTCTCTCAATCTCCCTCCCTCTCTCTCTCTACCCCCTCTCTCTTTCTCTCTCTCTATCCCTTCCTCTCTCAATCTCCCTCCCTCTCTCAATCTCTCTCTCTCTCAATCTCCCTCCCTCTCTCTCTCCCCTTTTTGGGAATGCTATGCCAGTGAGTGACTTATTAAGCTCTTCCAGCATACATTAACAGACATTCCAACAAGGAATAGCAGCGGAATTTCCAGGACGTAGCAGGAAAGAGACGTCAAGACAACAACTCCAGGTGGAGATAAGGAATTATAAATATATAGTAATTCCCTTCAAAATGAAAGTATCGCTCCCACTGCAGAGAAAGAGTCTTGGCTCACATATATCTGATATGTACCTGTCGCCTCTCAATGAAGGGGTGCAGGATTGGCGTAGCAAGTGTTGGTGCAGTTGTGTGATGTCATACATTGTGATGCAGAGTATACCTGGTGATATGTGAGGGTGAAACTATAAAATAAATTCTGTATTGTTGTTTAATTAGAAATATAGCGAATGTCAGTATAAGTTTTATTATTTATTTATTTTGGATGGTTGGGGAAAGAGGGAGGGGGGTGATAAATATGTAATTATACTCTGGCCCACTACCCACTATACTTATTTTTGCCAGTTTAATGAGGGTCCCTTTTAAACTTGCTCTTAGTTGCACACCACCAAGATATATTTGGAGGAAAAAGAGGGGTAGCTGACAAAAATGTGCAGGCTCACAATTTATCTTTGAAATAACAAATACAGCCATACAACTTAATGCAGGACGACCCTGTAAGACTCTTCTCCATTATTTCACCTTCTCTCATGTCACAGTTTTGTCTTTCCTCTCGATCCCCTTCAAAATACACTGAAAATGCCATATTTTTTTCCCTATTAACCAAGATTGCCATACTCTCCCGGGAGTCAGTGAGACTCACCCGAAATGCAGGAGTCTCCCGGATATTCCGGGAGAGTTGGCAAGTATGATCTTAGCCAGACAGCTCGCTGCAGACTTTGGCCAAAATTAGTGAAAATTTGGACAGTTGTGAAGAGATCATTAGAAAATAGACTGTAAATGACTGTAAATTAACGGTAATGCTATCAATAGTAATATAGGCGCAAAAACAGTTCAAAATCACATCGTTTTACCTGTTTTTTGCAAGTCTTATTTAAAGCCGAAACCTTTCAGAATTTTTTGGGCAAAACCTGTCCCAAAATCAAAACACGAAGATGCTTTAGAACCAAAACCACATCCAAAACCAAAACACAGGGGTCAGCACAGATCTCTAATACCTTCCAACAATGTCCATGACGGACGTATGAGGGCTGGCTACCCAATGACTGACTAATAGTGAGATTTTATAACTACCACATCTTGACATTATAATGTTGATTTATAAATCATTATCAGTGGGCACAAACTGTGGACATTATTGCTGTATATTTTACAGCCGTTTTTTTTTTCACAAAAGGAACTGCTTTACTTTATATGTTAATATTGTGATATATTGGACATTCGGTAGCCACCAGAAGCCATACTTGCCAACTTTGGCAGCATGATCTTCGGGGTGGGGGCTTCGTCGTGGGAGCGTGGCCACGCGATTCGCGTCGTTAGGCCCCCTGTCAAATGTTACCAATATCGGCCTATCACAGCAGGGGGGTGGGGCCAGGATGACATATCTAGCCCCGCCCCCACCCACTTCACCAGTAAAGAGAGCAGAATGCAGGAGGTCACCCAGCTCCCAAAAATTCAGGAGGCAACTATGCCAGAAATACTTGCTTGACCATTGAATAATTATTTTACTTATCTTAATTTTATATACCTTTTTGTTTTTGTATTTTTATTTTATTACATCTGCGTTCAAATTTCTTTGCTATTTATTTTGACCTTTACCCTTTCTCCTCCGTCCCCTTCCTATTTGCGCCCTCTTCCTTTCGTTTTAAAAATTGAATGACAAAATCAATATTTCATGTTTTGTTTTTTTTACATTTGAATACAAACACAGAACCACTTCATTCACAATAGGTTTCATTTCTGCATGTAGATAGAATATTGCAGTAGGTGGGATATTATTTGCATATTAAAAGGAGCGCCTGGGGTAGGAGCGATTGGTCCCAAGACAGAATAGCAGCTCAGAGAGAACGAAAAAAAACTATTGATAAAAAAAAAAAAAATCTATCCTTGGAACAAGAGCATTGTTTAATACAGGTTGCAATGAACACACAAGTCACAAAGTGAAGATGCTCAATGCACAAAATGCATTCAGTCTCTGGATTGGAGATACAATGTTACACTTTGTTCTAGAATTAGGAAATTGCTTTTGTAGTCATTTAAAGGGCCACTAAACCTCAGATGTTTTATTTTTATATACGAATCATGTGCAGGAATTTCTACTGCATCTTAGATAACATAGAATTTTTTGGATATAGTGGGATTTCCCCCTTCCCCCTATTACAAACAGCTATAGCCACTTACACCACTTTTTGGTAATATCTAAAGTAGTTTTGATATAGGACAAAAAGTTAAAATTGTGCTGCTTGCTGTGCCATGGCCACAATGTAGTTTGTACTAAGCATTTCTGTTACTTGGCAAGCACTGGGTTTCTGTTAGTGCCTAGTCTGGGTTGTGGCACATGGTGGCTAGCATTGCTTCCTTACAAAGGTGGGGTCATGGGTTCCAATCCTCCCATGGCCCTATCTGTGTGTAGTTTGTATGTTCATCCGGGGCTTCCTATTGATTCTCTGATTTCCTACCCTAGAGTCCAATAACATGCTGGTTTATTCAGGGCCATCTTAACAACATTATGGGCCCCCGGGCAAAGGAGTGCACCGGGGCCCCTAGATATAGATGTATACAGATACAGATATAGAGATAGAGATAGATAGATGTACTTGCTCAGTGACCCTTGAAAGTTTTTTTTGCAGGTTTTTTTCTTTTGCAGGGTTATTTATTCTCATTAAGAGCAGTGCCTATGGGGCCCCCTTGCCTGTGGGGCCCCCGTGCATTTTCAAACAACAAAAACTGGTGGAGGTGACGAAGACTTAGGGCTAGATTTACTAAGCTGCGGGTTTGAAAAAGTGGGGATGTTGCCTATAGCAACCAATCAGATTCTAGCTGTCATTTTATAGAAGGTACTAAATAAATGAAAGCTAGAATCTGATTGGTTGCTATAGGCAACATCCCCACTTTTTCAAACCCGCAGCTTAGTAAATCTAGCCCTAAAAAACAACAGCCCAAATTCTTCTGAATGACATAATATCTTCTCCGTTTGCCCAAAGGGAACCCGGGGATATAAAATTGACATTTAAAGGGAACATTCTATCTCTCCAAATAAGACAGTAACAGATTACAGGAGCCCAAATATTGATCTTGTCTCATCAGCTAATTACACAGAGCAGCAGCTGAAGTTGCTTTGGCTGGAAAAAAAAAAATGACGGTAGCAGAGATATTTGGCATTCTGTGTAGAAAGCGAGCTCTTCCACAGAGCGCCCGATTTGTACTAAGTTAACTAAATATTGTGTCTGCTGGCAAGAAAAAATAAATGTTAACATTTCTTGGAGGGGAACTGGTGAAAAATCCATGTCAAGGCTTTATATCATAATGCAAGGAAGTTAGATTTTGCATTTAACGTCAACTGATTACAGAGCTCCACTTGTAAAAGCAAAACAGGAAAAGAATTTAGCACAGACAATATGGAAATGAGATGATTTATGCAGATTTTGGAGTAGAGAATTTCAAAACTTCTCCTTTTAAAGCCGGATGAATAACATAACTCCTTCTGGGCTGCAGGACTCTGTAAGACTTTGTGTGTTTTAGAAAGCTTATATATCTTTGTAATGACTAAAATGTTGGTATTTGAATTATGGAGATAAAATGCAAGTAATCATGTTATGTTGAGGATGTAGTGTCCTATGTCTGTATATAGTGTAATAGAATTGTATTATGATCATGTCCAGTGGTCAGATCATGTTGGGGGTGTAGTGTCCTATGTCTGTATATAGTGTAATAGAATTGTATTATGATCATGTCCAGTGGTCAGGTCATGTTGGGGGTGTAGTGCCCTATGTCTGTATAGAGTGTAATAGAATTGTATTATGATCATGTCCAGTGGCCAGGTCATGTTGGGGGTGTAGTGTCCTATGTCTGTATACAGTGTAATAGAATTGTATTATGATCATGTCCAGTGGTCAGGTCATGTTGGGGGTGTAGTGTCCTATGTCTGTATAGAGTGTAGTAGAATTGTATTATGATCATGTCCAGTGGCCAGGTCATGTTGGGGGTGTAGTGTCCTATGTCTGTATACAGTGTAATAGAATTGTATTATGATCATGTCCAGTGGTCAGGTCATGTTGGAGGTGTAGTGTCCTATGTCTGTATAGAGTATAATAGAACTGTATTATTATCATGTCCAGTGGTCAGGTCATGTAAGATCTATGTGGGACAAGGATGTATTGTTTATAAGGCTAAAGGTTGGAAGTTCCATCCTCCAGGTAGGATTACATTTAAATAAAACTAGAAACCTTTTTTTTATTTATTTTTTCGAAAAATGAAAACAGAATTGGAAAATTTCCCCCCCAAAGATAGGGAAAAGGAAATACGTATATACATTTTTATCCCATATAATCCTTGGACACACTACTGAAAGTCCTGTTGAGTATTTTAAATATTGTGGTTTAAATCTCGCATGCATTTAATCCAATTGTAATGAATGTGATCTTTCATTCTAATTGTGTTTGTAAAATCTTGTTTGTTGGAGTCATACATAGATCGTTTTCTAGGAACAAATACAATTTGGAACATGATTAGTAGAGGAGTATATTTGGGAGACAATTCATTATTTGCAAAGGTGATGTAAGGTGGTAATGAAGTTAGTGTGCATGGCTGATTATTAATTGTATCCATATGTGCTGGAAACATTAGGTTTGGCTCCTAAGAGTTTCAAAACTGGAACTGTGCAGCTTACACCTTGATAAAGATTTTAACAATTGAAACATGTTGGTAGAACTGGGGGACCCGATACCCTGATAGATCAAATCCTCGGGGACCCGCAGGACGGTGAGAAGAACATTTGTGTATATATATATATATATATATATATATATATATATATATATGATTTTTTTACTAAAGTGTTGGTTTTGATGTGAAGTTAATGTGTGAAATATAATGTGTATTGCATTTTATCAGCAGTGATTGTATGGTCTACATAGGAATCAGTATTTGCATTGCACCTGATTGGTAGTGAATCTTTAATTGTGCTTCCCCAGAATTAGTGAGATGTATATCTTTTTCTTACTGGCACTTTTATAAAACATTGAGTGCTATTGTGGATCGTTCAAAATATTGACTACAAAAGAAGGTGCGGTCTGCACTATGTTTTTCATTGTTTTATTTTGCATGTTTAAAAAGAAAAATATTACAATTAATTTGTTTTTGTTTTTGTTTTTCATGAGTGCTACTCTGTGTTTTGTTATAGTATGAAATTGTTTTGTGATATCCTATGGTGTACATTGCTGCATGTGATTGATGGGCAGCACGGTGGCTCAGTGATTAGCACTGGGGTCATAAGTTTGATTCCCGAGCATGGCCTTATCTGTGGGAAGTTTGTATGTTCTCCCAGTGTTTGCGTGGGTTTCCTCCGGGTGCTCTGGTTTCCTCCCACACACAAAAAAACATACTGGTACGTTAATTGGCTGCTATTAAACTGCCCTTAGTCTCTGTCTGTGTGTGTGTGTGTATGTTAGGGAATTTAGATTGTAAGCCCCAATGGGGCAAGGACTGATGTGAGTGAGTTCTCTGTACAGTGCTGCGGAATTAGTGGCGATATATAAATAGATGATGAAGTGCAGGTCAATCTTGAAAAAAAAATATTATTTTTGTATTATGATCCTCTCCAGTGGTTGAGTCATGTTGGGGGGTGTAGGAGTATTGACCTATGTCTGTATAGAATTACAATACTGCTATAATATTGTTGTTACTGTATCTACCAGTAGACAAAATAGATCATCTGCCAGCTCCATCCATCTTACAAATTGTTACTAATAAATTCTCATATACTTAAATCCAGACAAAGTAGAAGTTACCAGTATGACACCAGTGGCTCCCTCTGTAGGCTCTTCGAGTTTGTGCCATATCTTTTCTTGTAATGGTATGGTCCAACTCCTGACATGGGACTAGGTGTAAAGGGACCACCTGTATATATCATGTTTCTTTATCATGTGGTTTTAAAGAGAGTGGTGTCTGGATCTCATGTTTGCAGACGTCCCAACTGATTGGTAGGACATTCCCACCATCCCAACAGTCAAGACTTTAGAACGGATGGGCGAGAACTCTTGAGAGATATCTTCCACTCACCAAGTACAGTCGGGGGGTTCTTGGGGGAGGCGAGAGGTGTCTGTGAATGACATTGACGTGCTGCCAATAACATAGGGGTTGGGGGGTTATTCAAGTCAGTGGAGGAAGGAACAAAGTGGACTCCAGGGCCTGGGGCCCTTAGATGCACACGACTGCCGGACAAAGAAATTAAGACATTATAGCTTTCTGCTAAGACTTTTATTCTCCCAATAAGGATATAGGTATTACAAAACCATGTGAATCTCCCTGCAAGAGTTAAGTGTGTTGAATAAGGTAGCAGACAAATTAGTAAATGTTACTTTGATTATAAAATATGTGGCAATTACGGGATGCAGTTGACGCGCTGGTTTATGTAACCGCATTAATCTAGTGCCTGGATTTACTGTACTTTCAGGATTACATATGTCTATTCCAGGATGGTACACAATCAGACACACATTGTAACAAGAGACACATCTGCAGGACGAGCGGAGACAGGGCTCACTGATTCCTTTTAATCTGATTCAGTGTTTGATTGGAGTGCCGGATAATCAGTGCGGCAGGTAGAAAATGTTGTTCACTGATTGTCGCTGAAAATTTCAGGATTCCGCCCTGTCTAACGGGTATGACTAACAATCTACAGACAATGCTGTTTGTCACAGTGGGACATGCATGTGCACACAGTCCTGACATGTATGTAAATTACGGGTTCTGTATTTCAGGAGAGGTCACGGTGTTTTCCCAGTAAGCCATATCCCTTTTGACCACCAAAAATAGGGACTGTCTTGCAAAATTCAGTGGCTCTTGAATCTCATTGAATACCCCGGTGTAAACAGCAATCAGATTAGCTTCCCTTCAATATACTGACTCTTTTTGGCCAAATTTGATGGGAACCTCACGCTGTAAAAGCATCCCACTTTATTACATCCCAAAAATTGTGGATGGAACAGATTAACTTCAGCTGGTATCTTGTACTTTAGATGTAATGTTACCATTGGTTGTTCCGAATGAATAGCAGAAAGGTGATGCTTAGATACAGCTAATTCTTTCCCCATTGTAATATATTCTCCTAATGTACATATCCATTTACTTTTTCATTACACTGTGTTACACTGCTCACTTGTTGCCGCATATATTAAACCTTTCTCTATGAATTCATATGACTCGGAAGGATTTTTCCATGAGTATTATTTACTGATTGTCTTTTCTTATCCTTTAATGTTTGTTTTCTACACTCAGGGCCGGATTGTACTTTTACAATTTTCTCCACTCTGCAAGTTTCTGGTGCTTAATGAGAGGCCACAATATTATTATTCATTCATCAGTTCAACCTTCTACTTGTCTCGTACACGTCAATTAGACATTTGTCTAATATTGAAATATAGAATCTAAAGGTTTTATTTAATGGTTGCCCAGCGTCAGTCAGACTTCCAGTTTCATGAGCTGAAGCCACATAATATTCTGATCCCAGTCCCTACTGGTTTACTGGATCAGGAATGTTCTTTAGGCCCAGTCTGGCCCATATAGCTTGCCGCAGTGTCGAGTACAGTGGCCCCCTATCCGCAGCTTGTAGCGGTGTCCAGCACAGAGGCCCCCTATCCGCAGCTTGTAGCGGTGTCCAGCATGGAGGCCCCCTATCCACAGCTTGTAGCAGTGTCCATCACGGAGGCCCCCTATCCGCAGCTTGTAGCGGTGTCCATCACGGAGGCCCCCTATCCACAGCTTGTAGCGGTGTCCATCACGGAGGCCCCCTATCCGCAGCTTGTAGCGGTGTCCAGCACGGAGACCCCCTATCCGCAGCTTGTAGCGGTGTCCAGCACGGAGACCCCCTATCCGCAGCTTGTAGCGGTGTCCAGCACGGAGGCCTCCTATCCGCAGCTTGAAGCGGTGTCCAGCACGGAGACCCCCTATCCGCAGCTTGAAGCGGTGTCCAGCTCGGAGGCCCCCTATCCGCAGCTTGTAGCAGTGTCCAGCATGGAGGCCCCCTATCCGCAGCTTGTAGCGGTGTCCAGCACGGAGACCCCCTATCCGCAGCTTGTAGCGGTGTCCAGCACGGAGGCCTCCTATCCGCAGCTTGAAGCGGTGTCCAGCTCGGAGGCCCCCTATCCGTAGCTTGTAGCGGTGTCCAGCACGGAGACCCCCTATCCGCAGCTTGAAGCGGTGTCCAGCTCGGAGGCCCCCTATCCGCAGCTTGTAGCAGTGTCCAGCACGGAGGCCCCCTATCCGCAGCTTGTAGCGGTGTCCAGCACGGAGACCCCCTATCCGCAGCTTGTAGCGGTGTCCAGCACGGAGGCCTCCTATCCGCAGCTTGAAGCGGTGTCCAGCTCGGAGGCCCCCTATCCGTAGCTTGTAGCGGTGTCCAGCTCGGAGGCCCCCCTATCCGCGGTGTCCAGCTCGGAGGCCCCCCTATCCGCGGTGTCCAGCTCGGAGGCCCCCCTATCCGCGGTGTCCAGCTCGGAGGCCCCCCTATCCGCGGTGTCCAGCTCGGAGGCCCCCCTATCCGTGCTGACCAGCACGGAGGCCCCCCTTGCTGCAGCTTGTAGCGGTGACCAACACAGTGGCTCATTTCTTCGTAGCGATGCTTTCTGTCAGATAGTTATCCCAGGACTAATAAAGCAGTCCTGGCATACAAAGCAGAGCTGCCCACATTTCATGTGACCGATGCCAATTTTTTTATTCTCCTTGGCCTAATCCTTGTATCGATCTATTGGTATAGATTGGTAGGAAGCCATGGGATAAGAATCTATACGAATCAGAGCCTTATATTCCGTCAACTCATAATGAAGCAGCGCTTCCGAATCCCAATCCACCTGCTATAATGAACTCTAACGAGTGGCTTCCTGGAACTCCATATAGATCCCAATAATCTTAATACCAAGAACATAATTGTTGAGGATTATCATCATCATCAACAACATTTATTTATATAGCGCCAGCAAATTAAGTAGCGCTTTACAATTGGGAACAAACATTAATAAGACAATACTGGGTAATACATACAGACAGAGAGGTAAGAGAACCCTGCTCGAAAGCTTACAATCTATAGGACAATGGGAGTTAGAAACACAAGGGCATGTGCTACATCATATTGCACAATGGACCAGCCAGACTGCAAAGGTAAAAGTACTGAGCGGGCTGTGTGTGTTGCAATGTTGGTCAGAAGGTTGTTGTCTTGCGTTAGCTGTGTAGAGGGTGGTAATAGGGTAATCTAGGGAAATTAAGATGATGGTTGAGGAATATCATAACCTTCTCTGAAGAGGTGGGTTTTCAGTGAACGCTTGAAGGTTTGAAGACTAGAGGAAACTCTTACTGTGCGAGGGAGGGAATTCCACAAAGTAGGTGCAGCCCGGAAAAAATCCTGTAACCGAGAATGGGAGGATGTGATGAGAGTGGAGGAGAGACGTAGATCTTGTGCAGAACGGAGGTGTCGAGTAGGGAGATAATTCGAGACAAGTGAGGAAATGTATGTCGGTGCAATTTTGTTGATGGCCTTGTATGTTAGTAGAAGAATTTTATATTGGATTCGTTGAAATACAGGCAGCCAATGTAGAGACTGACAGAGCGGCTCAGCAGAGGAATAACGGTTTGTAAGGAAAATCAGTCTAGCCGCTGCGTGCAAAATAGATTGTAGGGGTTCAAGTCTGACTTTGGGAAGACCAGTAAGGAGGGAATTGCAATAGTCGATGCGGGAGATGATGAGTGCATGAATTAATGTTTTTGCGGTGTCTTGTGTCAGATATGTGTGTATTCTGGAAATGTTCTTTAGGTGTATGTAACATAATTTAGATATAGAGTTGATGGGGGGAATAAACGACAGTTGTGAATCAAGGATTACACCTAGGCAACGAGCTTGCGGGGTGGGATTTATGGTCATGTTATCGACAGAAATAGAAATGTCAGGCAGGAAGCTTCTGTTCTTGGGTGGGAATATTATTAATTCAGTTTTTGAAAGATTGAGTTTGAGTTGGCGAGAAGACATCCAAGATGAAATGGCAGAAAGACAGTCAGTAACGCGAGACAACACAGATGGTGAAAGATCAGGAGAGGATAGATAAATTTGTGTATCATCCGCATAGAGATGATACTGAAATCCAAAGAAGCTTATTAGTTTTCCAAGAGAAGTGGTGTAGATAGAGAATAGCAGAGGACCTAGGACTGAGCCTTGTGGAACTCCAACTGATAAAGGAAGCGGAGCAGAGGTGGATCCAGAGAAATTAACACTGAACGATCGATTAGATAGGTAGGATGAGAATCAGGATAGGACAGTGCCTTCAAGACCTAGGGATTGCAGCGTTTGTATGAGGAGAGAGTGGTCAACAGTGTCAAATGCAGCAGAGAGATCCAGGAGAATTAGAAGAGCGTATTGGTTATTATTTTTTGCTGTGATCAAATCATTGACAACTTTGGTCAGCGCCGTCTCTGTGGAGTGTTGACAGCGAAAGCCTGACTGAAGAGGATCCAATAAGTTGTTTGCTGTAAGAAAGTGTGTGCGGCGTGTGTAGGCAATTCTCTCGAGAAGCTTGGAGGGGCATGGGAGCTGGGAGATAGGGCGGTAATTTATGAGAGAGTTAGGGTCAGAATTCTGTTTTTTTTAAAATGGGAGTAATCACTGCATGCTTGAATATAGATGGAAAAATACCAGTAGAAAGAGATAGATTACAGATTTTAGTTAGAGGGGGAATGAGCACAGGAGACAGGGACATACCCATTTGTGAGGGAATGGGATCAAGAGGACAGGAGGTAGAGTAGGAAGATAAGAGAGTAGAAACTTCCTCTTCATTTGTGGGATCAAATGAAGAGAGAGTGTCAGAGGGTGCTACAAAGGAATTGAGCAGATTGCTTGTCAAGGGAGATACCATTTCAAGCCTGATCTTATCTATTTTTTCCTTGAAATAGGAAGCAAGATCCTGTGCACTGATGTTAGTTGGAGGATTTGGGGTGGGAGGATTCAGAAGAGAGTTAAATGTGTTAAAGAGGCGTTTGGGGTTAGAAGCCTGAGCATAGATGAGAGATCGGTAGTATGCTTGTTTAGCAGTGTCCAGAGCATTTCTGTAGGAGTGGTAGATATCAGTATATGTGATGAAATCATTAGAGGCACAAGATTTACGCCAGTGACGTTCTGCTTTACGAGAAAGTTTTTGTAGAGTTTGTGTTACTGTAGTGTGCCATGGTTGGCAACGAAGTCTACGCGGAGTATGTAGTGTCGCTGGAGCCACTTGATCCAGAGCAGTTGCTAGGGTTTGATGAAAATGTGGTACTGCCCGATCAGGGGAGGAGAATGTAGAAATTGGGGAAAGAAGGTGTTGGAGAGAGGTGGAAAACTGTTGAAAATCAATAGCGTTGATATTCCTGCGGGTACAAGGAGGCTTGGAAGAGTTTGACACCAGGGAGGGTAAAGAACTGGGGGTGAGCGAGTAGCTAATAACGTGATCCGAGAGGGGGGAAAGGAGTGTTAAGGAAATTAGAAACTGAGCATAGTCTAGAGAAAACAAGATCAAGACAGTGGCCATCCTGATGAGTAGCGGATTCAATCCACTGGGAGAGGTCAAGTGAGGATGTTAGAGAGAGTAGTTTGGAAGAAATAGGGATGTTGAAATCACCCATGATGATGGTGGGGATATCAGTAGATAAGAAGTGAGGGAGCCATGCAGAGAAGTGTTCAAGAAATTGTTGGTGTGGACCAGGGGGGCGATAGATGACAGCAACACGCATAGAGAATGGGTTAAAAATCCTAACAGCATGTACTTCAAAAGATGTGAATGTGAGTGAAGGGATACTTGATAGAACTGTGAATGTGCACTGTGGGAGAAGTGAGGGGGACCTGGATTAGGTGATATATCACCAGCTAATAGAAGCAGGGGAGGACTATAGACAAGTGATCTCTACAGCTAGCACTGCTACATAGGATTGATAGTCATAAGGAATACCAACTCTAGGGTACTGTCTCCCTATTTTTTATTATATATTTAACAATAAACATATTAAGGGGAGCAGTTTACGAGGCAATGGGTAATAAAAATCAGCAGGAATTGCAAATATCTACATAAAACCCATATACCACGCTGTCATTAAGTTATAATAGAAGTAAAAGCACATCCGGAGTTTTAATTCACTATATTCACTATTTCACTCACTATATTTCGCGTATTTTAAAAAGACTTTGTTTTTATTTATACTAATAAAAGTTATATTTTAGTGTACATGATGCCATAATAAAGATTGATGGGTAGGATGGGAAATATTGTGCACTGTATAAATAACTTCTAGTCTCTTTCTTTTGAATTATATTGAACATAAGTTATCGATAGCACCCCTCTATGTGAGAAAAATAATTTATTTAAGACATAAGCAGACAGAGGGTTATTCCCCAATCTGTGCGACAGAAAACTCCTTTTTCATGTATCTATTGGTAGCCTGACCAATCCTGTGCCAAGAGTGCGCTGACTGCAGTCCAAAACTAGTCTTTATTAAACTCATCAAGTGGATGAGTAACCTATATTTACGTACTTTAAGGAACCGAGTCCAGTCCACTAATTGCCTCAGGTGCACTATTCCTTCTGGTAAACACCAGAGCTGCAGATTGCCTATGATTGGTGGGTGGGTGGAGAGACTGGCACATGTGGGGTGTGGGATAGGCACAAGTATCTCCACCTAGAACCCTCTCCGTACCGGACTTATGTTCACGCTTTTTGCTTTGCCAAAGTCAACATATTTTACATGAAATAATAATTCTCTTACCAGCTGTATAACAAACGTTAGAGCGACAATCATAATATTTCACTTCAGGTTACAGGTTAAAATGAAACCCATTACCCAGTCACTTCTGTGACACTTAGCACTTAGTTTTATTCGTTACTATTCAGTGTAATTTACTGTGATAGAATGTAGGAAGATTGGCTGCGGTTCTCCTAATTATATGACATTAACTCGTATTGTCTCTGATCCCCTGTGCTACAATGTATCGCTGATAAACGGTGGGTTCAGAGGGTTACAACAAGTAAGAGTCGCTTAGCTCTCCGCACATTATTAGTTTATTTTTGGAGGCTATATCCTCTATCCTCTCACACCTTAAATTTCCCCTGATTGTCAGTGGCCTGGCCTCAGCATGACAAATGTCACACGGTTGGACGTACACAGATCCTGCCTGAATCTACATCCTGTCTCTTATCGCTTCCTCTGACCCAGCCAAGGACACCCATAACTGTCCTAAAACCATAACCCCAATGTGTATCGTGTTTTCCCAATTCACACAATCAGTTGTCATTGACATGATGTTAAGAGTTATGACACTGAGCAACAATGACATTGTGGCAGGATATATTTCTTCTACTTATTCTGTATCAATTAAAATAAAACACATAAAATCAGCAAAACAATTAAATGTGAGAAGCGAATATTAATGTGTAAATTAGTGCGTTTTCAGTTTTCTTATCTACGGTTTAATGGTCTTTTTACAAATCAGGAAATTATATTATTTTACTTGTATTCCTGTTTTTTATGTGTGTCGCTGATTTTATGCTTTTGTGTTTTAATTGATATGGTGGATAAAATTCATCTTGTTTGGTAAAAAAAACCCAATCTTCTAACTAATAATTGAAGTGAAGCTATAAGTGCTCTGCACAAAATACATTGTCTTCTATTTTTATATCTGTTCGTTGTTTAATAGCAGCACCTCCATGATCAGTATGCAGAAGTAATTCTGAGTAAATTACAGGGAGTAATAGTCTGTTAAATCACTGGTACGACAATTCCTTTGCAACTAGTTATAATAACAGGTTGATGTATTTCACCTTTGTATCATAGCCAGCATTAACTTTTTCAGAGATTTGTGCTACAGTAGCTCTTCTGTGGGATTGGACCAGATGGGATAGCCTTCGCTCCCCACGTGCATCTATGAGCCTTGGGTGCCCATGACCCTGTTGCCAGTTCACCGTGTTACTTCCTTGGACCACTTTTGGTAACCACTGCATACCTGGAACACCCCACAAGACCTGCCGTTTGGTAGATGATCTGACCCAGACGTCTAGCCATCACAATTTGGCCCTGATAATATAATTATATAATAATACACTCCTCCATACTATCTTTAAGCATCACTTGACTATTCTATAAAGGCAATGGACAACAATTGCAAACATTATCTTTTATTTACTATATTATAATTATATACCATCAATAATATTACACAGCGCTGTATAGATAATATGTAGCTATTCACATCAGTCTCCGCCCCATCAGACACACCTCCCAGGATTGTACCACCTGGTATTCGGACAGGGGTGTGACCATATCACGTTGGGGGAGTGGCTACTGCACAAAAGAGCGGAGGTTTCATCTTTACGTCCCATTTATGGGGAAAGAATTGGGTAAATGTACAAGAGCATGACTTTTATTGTCTATAGGTACACATTTTTATATATGCAGCTGGGACATATATGTTAATTAAACAAATAAGACTCACCAGTAAGTAAGAATTTGCTTTAAAAAACTCGTCCATTATGAGCAATATGGAAGGGAGCTATTTTAACGTAGTTAAAAATGGGACACAGTGGGCTTGTCTATACCTAAATCATTGTTGTTTATATAGCGCCACTAATTCCGCAGCGCTGTACAGAGAACTCGCTCACATAATTCCCTGCCCCATTGGGGCGTACAGTCTAAATTCTTTAACACGCAAACTAGGGTTAACTTTGTCAGCAGCCAATTAACCTACCAGTATGTTTTTGGAGTGTGGGAGGAAACCGGAGCACCCGGAGGAAACCAGGGGTGGACATAGATTTACATTTTTTAATTTAATGGGGGGTGGGGGGGGCCTGTAGGTGATTTAGTGCTCTGCCCACTTCCCTGTTGCCAGAGAATGCTGCTCAGCGGCCCTGGTTGTTTAAAGCTCTCAGTCAACATGTATATAGTGTACAGCTGCATCGACCGCTGGGAGTAACACACGCAAACACGCAGGCGTAAACGCAGGATTCGTAGAAGGGGGTTTCCACACCACACCACCAGTGGGCGTGACCAGCATGCATGGGGGCGTGGCTATAATTTTAGACAGTGCTTGGCTGCTCTCCAACTCTTCCTATCCCTGTAATATACAGGCAATGCTATGTGCACTACTGTTAGGTGCAACTCTTCCTTTTCAAGCAAAGCCGTGTGAAGCGGGAGCAGGGTCCAGCCACCTCAATTATACAGTGCCTCAGGCTTGGAGGGGGGTTTCCAGGCACTAGGACGGGAATCCAACTCGTGACCCCAGTGCTGTGAGACTGAAGTGATAACCACTGAGCCACCGTGCTGACATTGACTTGCCTAAAGCCAAAAAGGAGCTTTTTAGAATATAAGGTGGACAGAGGCATTTGGGTCATAATAGGGAATACAGTAGGGAATACTTGTGTTTGCACACTACATTGTATTCAATGTATTGCATTGTAGTCGTTTTCAAGAGAGGAGAGGAACTGTTGCCCCCATTCCCTTTTGTCAGAGCTAAACCTTCAAACATGTTTAATATGAATAGAATGGTCTGTCCATGATCTCTTTTGTAGGCTGCAGTGAAGGTGGAGGAACAGAGCCTCACAGAACTGTTGCAAAATTTGGTTATTGGTCTTGAGCAATGTTTACCTTTTCTAAAAACAGAATCTAGAAGTAGCAATGATTAACAAGCTGCGTTCTGCAGGGAATGTTCTGCAAACCAGAAGGAATCTGTAGAGGGATAAACTCGCTCACACAGCGGAGATGAATTTCAGTTTATAATTCAGTCTCCAGTAAACTTCTCTCCTGGCTGCAGAACAGATTGATACACTGGCATTAAACACACAAGATTCTGGATTGAATTCTCCAGCACGCCTGCAGAATAAGCCCCTGTATCCCTGTGTACACAGGACTGTATACTTATGTTTACTTTGTTCTCTCCAGCCTTAGCGTGAGTCATCCCTGGATACAGATCAAAGCACTTTGGGGAGGGTCTAGACACTCGTGCGGGATAATGGCAGCAGTAAAGAAAATGATTACTTTTTAAAGGGAGATTTCTCCCTCACACAGGTTTAATTTATCGGCCTGTCCATGCCCTCCCGCATCTATTAATACATACGCAAATGCAAATACATTTCTGGTTATTTCTTTATGCGGTGCTTTTCAGCCATGTATTTATATAACCAGGCAGAAAGACTTGTATGTGAGCCCTATAGTGGGGTCTGCATTTTTTTTCATAGAGCGATCACCCCCCCTAGCAGGGGCTTGCTGCCGGCGGCTGCACACTGTGCAGGTCCGTTCGGCAGTGATAATGTGCTGCCCGGCTGCTCTGATTGTGTTTTAAACACAATCGGAGCAGCGGGACAGCACATTATCACTGCCGAACGGACCTGCACATACTGTGCAGCCGCCGGCAGCCTTAGAAGTTAGAAAGGGGGCGGGGCTTAAATCCCCCCCCCCCCCCTACATCGCCCGGGGTAGAAAAAATTTCTAGATCCGCCCCTGCCTGCTACCCTGCAGCCCTGGTCAGTGTAATAGGCCAGGGGGTGATCCTTCCACAGCTTCCCTGATCCAAGAGGACAGGAGTACCAGCCCAGGTACACCAGCAGCGAGATACGCTAGCAGCGTCCGTTACCCAGAAGAAACCCGGTTCTGGATGCCAGTATAGGAATCCAGTGGTGGCAGCGTTTGTAAGCCCCTCCTACTGCAGCAAGAGGGCGCCTTTGGGATACTGAAAGGGAACGTGGCAAAGTAAGCCCAGTAAATATATAACATGATAAAAACCGGCATCTTGAAAGGAAAGTTTTATCGCCACAGAAGTAACATCAGGTGCTTCGGGTTTAGAAGAAAGTAAAGGTGACTCTGCCGGAGGCTTCGAAATTCATTAGACACCGGCAACTCATTTGCAAATTGAAGGGCACAGTTATTAAGAGTGTATCAGTGATTCAGAGGCAGAGAGAAATGAGGACAACGTGAGTCAGGATATTAACGGAGTATTTCTTACCTAGGTGCTGCATTTGTACAGCTGTTTTGTGGATACTATGCACACAATGAACCCAACTTTAAGTTGTGTTCATAGCTGTTCTGTTCTTAGATTAATGATCAGACGGTTCTGAGACACTTTGGACTATAATCCGTGTCTGCAGGTTAGGAGGAATACACAACCTGTAAGAAATTATATGCAGAAACAGCGCTCCATGAAATGAATGATTGCACCAGTCTTCCACGTATTGAATCTGGAGTCCGCCATTATTTTGAATATAGTCGTCGGGACAGGTGGGGTTTCCAAAGGGGAGATCTCTAATTTCTAAATGGCAGCTCATAAGATTCTTATGTACGTCGTAATTTAATCAGTAAGTTTGGATTGTCTATATTTCAGGCGTCACTGTACTCAAATGTGTTTTATTGCATTGGTATTTGTGCGTATAAAGGAAGACTGTATGGGAGCAATGATCCGTTATGTACCTGTTCACCCTGCTCCTGCTGTCCAGCATTAAAAATACACCAGCATGCACTTATCCTGAAAGTAGCAATCTCTCCCTCCCGTCTAGTGGCGAAGGTGGAGGTGTAGCAAATCTTAGAGGGTCCTAGGTTCCTATCTGCAACCCCCACATGTTCTGTTTCCTATCAAAAGGTAGTTATTATACAATATACCGAGAATAACTTGCTTTATTTTTATGGCAATATTCCAGTCCACTGTCTGTGCCACCTGAGAACTAATGAAAACTACAGCACCAATCCTAAAATACATTTAAATAATTTATTAGCGATGGGATTCCACGGCTTCCTCTTTCCTGTAATAATTCAGAGCCTCCGTCTCATTGTTTTTAGTATATTAATCTGTGCTGTAAACTCCCTGCTTCCATTGTTGCCTTTACAGAACTATAATTATGCACAATGTGTTCAGCATTAAATGCACCCATTAGTGTATGCCATTGACTAGGCTAAAAAAAAAAACCCAAAAGCCCAGCAACTTCGTTTCTCATCATCAATATTTATTTATATAGTGCCATCAAATTCCGTAGGGCTTTAAAATTGGAATTTCAGAGTAATATTTAACCTGAAATCACCTGCACAGGAATGAGTGTAAACTTGTGCACACAATGGCAATCTCTTGTAGGGTTCTGTCTTCGTTTCCTAAAGCATCCAGGCTATTGGATCTTTGTCAGCAACATGCTAAAGGTCATTGTTAAGTCTTTATTCACTGCCAGGGACACGAACATATTGAAGCTGTGCAAGGCTGTCTCCGAAGGATGAGCACAGCCATCTGCAATAGGAGAATCGTCATCTTGGGGAATCTTAGAAGGGGTTTCTGCTCGGCACAGTTTATCTGCAGCTTTATCACATGTTAAGCGTTCCCATGGCGACATTTTACTCTTATTTCTATATAAAAATGAGAATATCCTCTCCCTCCTCGATTAAAGTCCAATGATACGGTCCATGGAATAACAAAAAAAAAAAAAAACAGCATTGAATGCCTAGAGACTCGGTGAGAAGGATTTGCCGCTTGTTCAATCCCCAGTTTTAATTAATCTGAGCTCAATGTTTATCCGCTGGATATTTTCATAATATCCCAGCATTATCAGATTACTGTAGGCTATGAGGCTGCTTTCAGCAGATGAGATTTCATGCTGCAATGTTCTGGAGAGGCGGTATGCATCTTGAGTGACAAGTGTCAATCATCCTTTGAATGGCATTGCAACATTGTTAGCCTTACATAATGGGATTAGTGGATCTGTCATCCAGAAATGAGAACACAATTGTGCCTGTAAATTGCTTTACAGTGATTTGTTTTTATAGCTAAAGGTGGGGGACATTTATGAAATACAAAAAGAACACTGCCTATTGTATCTTGTTTAGTAGAATAGCCCCTGGATTAAAACCTTTGCAAGTCTTCCTTGTCATTTCCCGGCAAGCGATACATCATCATCATCAATTTATATAGCGCCACTAATTCCGCAGCGCTGTACAGAGAACTCACTCACATTGGTCCCTGCTCCATGGAGCTTACAATCTAAATTACATAACATACACACACACAGACAGAGAAAGAGACTAGGGTCAATTTTGATAGCAGCCAATTAACCTACCAGTATGTTTTTGGAGTGTGGGAGGAAACCGGAGCACCCGGAGGCATCCCACGCAAACACTGGGAGAACATACAAGCTCCACACAGATAAGGCCATGGTCGGGAATCAAATTCATGACCCCAGTGCTGTGAGGCAGAAGTGCTGACCACTGAGCCACTCGTACATATCCCTGATTAACACAACCTTTACCAATTGTGCGTGCGACTGCAATGCTTACAGGGTTGGCAACACTGGTCACTGATCTGGACCTCACTTGGGTGGGCTCAACGATAGTCTGGGGCTTGGTGCAAAATATGGCATAAGTGCCACTTTCACCAACCACCCTGCCTCCATCAGTACTACCTCTCTCCACCCCTCTAAACTATTTATTCCAAAATACAAAGAAGAGACCTATTTTTAAAGAAAAGAAAGGGCTAGTCATTGTTTATATGTACAGTATAAATTGTTTAATATAAATAATTTGTTGTTTTACATCTTGGAGCAGGAGAGTGAAGCCAGGTACATATCTATACAATTATTGTGCAGATCACAATATTCATGACTGTTTGGTCAGATATTGCAAGCGTGTGTACGCCCCCACAATCATGCTTTATCGTACCAAATCGAATCTGCTGACTTGGTTTTATAAACTTCCTAAAAATCACGATCGATGATGGAACAATGTCGGGCAAATGTGGCAGAGTGTACGCACTCACCACCAGCAGCAGATATCTGTAGAGTGTGCAGAGTAACGATCTTTTCAGCAGATGGTTAGGTGCAGCACAGTGGCCTAGTGGTTAGCACTTCTGCCTTACTACACTGGGGTCATGAGTTCAATTCCCGACCATGGCCTTATCTGTGAGGAGTTTGTATGTTCTCCCCATGTTTGCGTGGGTTTCCTCCGGGTGCTCCGGTTTCCTCCCACACTCCAAAAACATACTAGTAGGTTAATTGGCTGCTATCAAAAAAATTTACCCTAGTCTCTCCCTCTCTGTCTGTTTCCCTGTGTGTGAGTGTGTGTCTATATTAGGGAATTTTGACTGTAAGCTCCAATAGGGCAGGGACTGATGTGAATGAGTTCTCTGTGCAGCGCTGCGGAATATGTGGCGCTATATAAATTGATGATGATTGTTATGAGAGATGAAGATCAGAGATCTGAAGGTAAATTGTGTAGGTGTGTACACATGAAGCCACAGGTTTATTGGGACTTTCAGTGGTTGGTGAAATCGTTACAGGAATTGCATGTGAAGTAAAGCTGGGTACACACTACAGAAATTTCGACCAACTTTTTATGCCGAGCGATTTTACATGCGACCGATGGTCCGATCGCTCGGTCCATGGACTGCATACACACTAGCCTTGTTTAGGACGATAAAGGGAAGAGCAGACGTCCCTTTAGCGACTTTTTACAGCCATGTTGTCGTGAGCAATGACTGTAATTTCGTACTCACTGTTGTGGATCAGTCGGAAGTTTATACACACTACACAGCGGAAGCGAGATTGGAGCGAAAATATTAAACAGTACGACCAACCAAATGAGGCGATAATCGTCCAATTGGGCAGACTTTCGACCATCGTGTCACTGCACACACTGACCCGACTTTTGAACGAGCGGACGATCAGTGTAGTGTGTACCCAGCTTAAGATTGCAAAGGTGTTTACCCAGTTTTAGATATGCACCAATTACTGACACTAATAAGGTATAATAACACAGAGAGTCTATTTAATACATTAAGCTCGGCCGTTAACATCTCTGGACTAAGACATTTGTCTTGACTGCCTGTGAGTTAGCCCCACATTAAAAATATGAGATATAACAGGATAGTAAGTGTCCTTATTTTAGGACTTTCAGAATAAGCAATCACTGAGTCACAACGTCTACAAACCTGATGCAAAATTAGTGCCTGATGCACAATTTCTGTTACACCTCACAAATCAGGTACAGCCCCAACAGCTCTGATGGGGGGGGGGTCATTATCAGAACTGCGGGGTTCACTGGCAGGGAGCCAACACAGGGGAGAGGATGTTGGATGGAACATTACACTGTAGCTGGAGTTACCCATAACAATGTAAACAGAGTTTTTCAAGTTTCACAACCGAGATTGTCAGCCCAAGCACCTGGTAGGGTTGACCCTGCAGGGTTTAAATACCACTAGGAGCCTCTACGTATGCCTAAAAGCTTTTAATCCATGTGTTTACTAAATACAAATATCTCAGGATGCACTTCATGCAGGATGCTCATTAGTAGGTACCAAGCACACCGTGTGAAAGGATTAGTGATCAGGTGATGTAACACTTTGAAGCTGTTTAGTTGCAATCAATAGCTTGGCAGGAGATGCAGTGGGCTAGTCAATAAGTCCTTGGGCTACAAAAATCGCTATTCGATATTCATGCAATATTAAGACACGATGAGCAGAGAGGCGTCAATTAACCCCTTCATTGCAAGGTGCAACAAAACCTGTGTTTTAATATTCTCACTGCTAGATCTTGATGTCCAAAGGCAGGATTGTGCCCAGTGGCTTAGCTGCAGCGCTTGACAGCCTGTCACTAATTTGCAAGGTGCTCTCTCTCTACTGCCTTATATCTGAGAAAGTCCATTTCACAAGTCATGTCAGTTGGATGAGTAAGAACTTTGACAGAGGTGGTTTTCAGACAGCAGAAAAGGAACTTTAATAAGTGTTTTTCTTGCTGGCAGGACAAATGTTGCCTGAAAAGTTCTACATAGTTTCTAAGTAGTTTTTCCAGCTGCTGTTTCATCACTGGTATGACAGGAGAAATAACAGACTTTTTTTTTTTGTGTGCAAATTAAGCACTTTCCTAGATCAGCATTGCTTGAGGGGCTACACAGAAATAGCAACCTCTGGCAAACTGTTCACTTTTTTAAATATTATAATTTTTATATTAAAGTACTTTCTTATATTATATTACATATGGATTTAGCTATAGTTAATTCTAAAGATCTATTAAATTTATTAACATCTTTTTTAATTAATGATTTATATTCAAATAAATACTTTATAATGTTGCATAGTCAATGGAGGACCAATGTTTGACCAACCAATAAAATTAATTGTATTTAAGTATTTAAAGTAGCAATCACTATAAAAGAAAAAATCAAGTGTACTTTTTATAATATAAATCACTGTAGCAGGCTATAAGAAGAATGTTGGATACATTTGCCATGTTCAGGCTGCTATTAATGACTTATGATGCTGGACTACCATGGCAACCACAGACACATGGCACATGATGTAGTGAGCAGAGAAGCTTTGGAATGCGCCTCTGAGCTCTGTCTGCACTGTGACATCCTTATTCTTCCCCCTTTGCCATCATATGACACGCTGGAAGCTGTGAGCCTGTGTCTGTGTACCAAACAGAGTGTTTGTGTCTGGGAGCTATTTTTGTCTCCCAGAGAGGTTTTAAAAAGGAGATAATAATTTGTATGAGGATAGCCAACATGCATGCTTAAAACATACTTAACTTGCAATTTAAAGTAGAAAACACACATATATATTATTATTCAATCTCACAATTGACAGGGTTGGAAGTTGGCCTAGCATCACCTAAAGCCATAACCACGCTGACTGTACGATGGGCGCGCCCACTTCAGCTGCACGGTGGCAGGCGGGATGGTGACGCACACATTGGCCTGCCCCCTGCCAATCTGACCCCGCCTACAGGCAATCTGGCTCCACCTACAACATGAGGCCACATTCAGAATAGTTTGCAAGGGCCACTTTAACTTCTATATATGTATCTAATTTAACACACCAAGAACTACTGAGACTAATTTGTGTGTAATTGTGATGTTGCAGTTGTACGGCGCATCAGTGTCCTGAATATGATATATACTATGGATAAGCAAACTGCAAATTTTGGTAATCGGCCAAGGTGTGAATAAATTATTGTCAGTGCGATGTCAGTGGTGCCCGGGAATACGCAGACGACTGCATGCAATCATCCCCCAGGAATGGAGGTATCTTCAGAATGGATACAGTTAATGTTAGATACATTCTGCTGGAGAGTGTATCGAGTCACTGGTACAATTAGGCAGACATATGTACTTACAAATTAGACCTTTTGAGTCTATTATGTTTATTTAAGATAAAAAATAGTTCAACCTTGTGGACCGATTTAACAAGTGTCGAATCCGTTGCTCGTCTATAAGGAAAGCTTGGACTAAGTTTAATACAATACAATACAGTGCGTGATAGAATGTTTGTGTGCGTCCTACAAGCCTATTCTCACGAATGGGAGACTCTCGAATTACAGGAGAGTAGGCCAGTCTCCCGCATCCAGCCCAATCTTACGAAGTAGGTGGGTCATGATGGCGTTGATTCGCCACAATTCCCATCCTGTGTGTCCCTCCACGTTATCAGTTTGGACATAGCACCATCATGGCAGTATCTAAACTGTGCTTTTGACCTAAATAAGACCCCTTTTTTTTTTCTTTAGAATTACTGAGCATTCTGACATTTTCATTTCTGCAACATGTAGAGACACGAGCCCTCCATCCTGACCTTTCTCTAACTGGCCCATTAGTATTCTGAGAACTTCACATCTGTACCATACAGTTAAAAATAAACACTAGTACGTGCCTGAATATCCAGGCACATGTTCAATTGAAAAATACATGGGCTAATACTGTTCTGGATGGGGGAAGCATTTTTTTCCTGTGAGCTCCGTCTTTCCTGTAGGCAGCTCTATTGGAGAACACAGCAATGGGCGCATTATTTTCTTAAACTGTCTAGCAAAGCGTGAATGTTAAAGCCACCCGCCACTCCAATGCGTTTTTGCTAATAGGGTGGTCCTAACTCTAAACAGTGAGAGTCCCATATATTTGGGCCATACATATGTATTTTTAAATTGAGAGCTAACTTACCAAAGAGGTATCCCAGAAGCCTCCAAACAGCAATTCAGTGCCAGTACCCCCCCTCAGCTACTGACACCAACATGCCTCTCAGACAAATACAGAAGTGGAAGCTGCTCAATCAACTTATAGGCTATGGCAGGTGCTTGAAAGGGTGGGGTTATCCTAAAAGGAACAAACACACAAAGTTATCCCCCAGCACACTGCTATGGCCAACAAATGTGTACAACTAAGACTTTTGCATTTTTATCTACAGTAGAAATGGCAGGTCTTTTGCTGGCTATAGCAGTGTCCTGGGGGAAATTTTGTGTGTTTGTTCCTTTTAGGATAACCCCACCCTTTCAAGCACCTGCTATAGCCTATAAATTGATTGAGCAGCGGCCACTTCTGTAAAGCGTGAATGTTACAAGGTGCTATTTGAAACTGGATAAATGTGTAACTAAGTTTAATATTTCTTAAATGTATTAGCAAACTCATAGCAAATTCTGAATTTAATTAAGAATACCTGGGTGAGATTTATAGCTGTACCTCTCGTTTAGAGCTACAGAAAGACTCCATAGACAGACTATATAAATCCAAAGCACGCTGATAAGGAGATAAACATCTGTCACATATAATTATGACATAATATAAGTCTATACTCCAGAATACAATAATCAAAAAAGAAATATCTAGGATATCTGGTGCAAACACTCACTTGCAGCCCTCTAAGTATCTCAACCACAAAAACATCCCAAATAACTGAAAATAAACAACAGAGTGGAAAGTGGTGCTAGTAAGCCAAAATAATAAATTTCCTAATAAAAAAATGGAAATGAAAATGGAAAGTAATCTGATACGAAAACTTCGGAAACAAGTAGTTATCTTGTAGGTGTTTATAGTCAAGGGCCTAAAATTTATCAAATGCACGTGAGCTAGATTTCTGTGCCTGCATTTGACATTTATAACACAATTCTGTTTCTTTCCTTTAGATGTCCTATTTTACTGTTTTACACATTTTAGAACCCATTTTATTATGTTGAATTTTTTTTTTTTATGGTGTGACAGGTTGCACTATGACATGTTTTATATTTTTACATGTCACGTGGGATTTAATGCAGAGGATCATGACCAGAAAAGAGCTTTGCACGACTATGTTTAACCTATTTTTTTTCGCTGAGAGATTTGAGTTCTTTTTTTTCTGCTTTGACATTTTATATTTGCATTTCTTGGACAACAGTTATCACACATTTTGTTTGTCACATTCACACAGCGTTTTTTTTAGTAGGCAGTTTGTTTTTGTGGCTAACTAGTACCCCTTTCCACTCTATTGTTTGTTTTTTTTCATTTGTACTCTAGGATAGTTGAACCGCGTGACCTGCGTTCACTAAAAGGTGACTGCAGCATGAACGGACCCCAGAATAATGACCAAAGGTCCAGAGTGTAATTTTTGGCTCTTGTCTGAATTTAGGAAGCCCTGTGGCACAATGAATGGTTTTCATTCCGACCCAAGCTCTATATGTATGGAGTCTGTGTGGGTTGGGTTAGTTTGCTTCTGACAAAATGAACAAGTGTGTGTGGTATTGTCACGGGCACTAGGAGTCTTTACCCAGGGATCACCAGGTGGTAGGCTTACCAGAGCAATGTAGGTGGTAATAGGGTACTCTGGTAGCAGGGTGATCACGGAACAGTAAATAGCAGATGATGAGATGCTCAGGAAAGTCTATGACTAGCAACACTGGTAATATGGAGGTAATAGTACACGAGGAACTGTAGGACAAGGACACGTGAAGGTAGTCAGTGGTCTGCGATAGCAAGTTGTACCACTGCTATAGTGAGGAGGAATGTCCAACAGAAACGAGGAAGTGATGAGAGTCAGCGGTCTGCGGATAGCAAGTTGTACCGCTGTCTGGGTGAAGGAATGGAATCCAAGTGGAGGTATCCAGGGAGTCAGTGGTCTGCGATAGCAAGTTGTACCACTGCTATGTGAGAGGATACTGGAACAGGTGATACTGGAAACAGGGATCAGTGGTCTGCTACTAGCAAGTTGTACCACCGAATATATATGTGAGGAGGTGCACGGGGAGAGACTGCAACACAGGGTAAACACGGCACCTTAACACGATCCACAGTAATATGCACAATATAGATATATATATATGAATGACTGAACAGCACTGCAAATAGGGAAAGTCTCTTGAAGTAATCCGGCACAAGATAGTACAGTCAATGATGGTAATAGTCTCAGCGGATAGTAAACTCCAGAGGAGAACAAACTCAGTCCAGCAAGGTATGCAATACACCAGCACAGTCAATGAGAAGTATGCATACCGTGGTTCAGAAGCAGGCAGTCAGACAGGAGTGCAGCGATACCTGAGCGGCAGGAGGCCGGCAGGATGAGAAGTCCCTGGATAGATGAAGCAGAGGTCTAGTAGGTGCAGCGCACAGGTAAGTAAACCAACAGGGACACGAATCCACAGGAATCGGTAGAACGCGGACTGGACTCTTGGAGGACCCAGGAGAATGGTGATGATCTAGCAGCAGGATAGCGGATGAGACAGGAATCCAATGCTGACAGGCGGGTAGAGACCAGCGGAACACAGGAAGGCGTGGAGAGCGGATCAGCAGTAGATGGACGATTAGCGCTGGCAGCAGCAGCAGGACTCTGCGGATCCCCGGAGGTAACCAGTAGCAACCAGCAGGTGCAAATAGCGATGGAACACGGGTGAGCAGAGTAGACCAGGAGCTGTTGATCACGGAGAGTAGCGGATGGCAATAATAGCAGCAGTCTCGAGGAAGCACGGGAGAGATGAGATGAAGACTGCAGTGCACAGGGGCAGCGGATAGGAATCAGCTAACAGTCACAATGATGAAACACAGCCGAGTTGCAAGCTGGAGTCTGTAGTGCACGGAGGCAGCGGAATAGGAATCAGCTAACAGTCACGATGTTGAAACACAGACGAGTTGTACGCTGGAGACTGTAGTGCACAGAGGCAGCGGATAGAAATCAGCTAACAGTCACGATGTTGAAACACAGACGAGTTGCAAGCTGGAGGCTGTAGTGCACGGAGGCAGCGGATAGGAATCAGCTCACAGTCTTGATGATGAACAGGTGAGTAGATGTGGAGAGTGGCTGAAGTGCACGGAGGCAGCGGATAGGAATCAGCTCACAGACTTGATGATGAACAGGTGAGTAGATGTGGAGAGTGGCTGAAGTGCACGGAGGCAGCGGATAGAAATCAGCAAACAGTCACAATGATATGAGATAGAGTTGAAGTGGCTTAGAAGACTGTAGTGCACGGAGGCAGCGGATAGGAATCAGCTAACAGTCACGATGATACAATTGATGGTAGAAGTGGTATGGGAACCACAGTAGTAGAAGTGGTTTGGAAACCACAGAGGTAGAAGTGGTTTGGAAACCACAGGAATCAGCAGCGCTGAACAAACGAGGAAACACCTTCAGAGACTCATGGGGAATGAGACTCCAAGATCAGGCCACGTGGTGTTGACCACAGGTGCTTAATATAGGGAGTGTTGCCTGATCTGCCAATTAAGTTAAAGGGACATACACTGAAGGGTAGGAAAGGGCTGCGCATGCGCAGACCTTCAGGATGGAGGACGGCCACGGTTCCTAAATGTCCGGGAAGAGGCACTCACGGTCCGGTGAGTGACAGGTATGGAATTTACACTGTAAGCTCCAATGGGGCAGGGATAGATGTGAAGGACTACATAGTGTCTGTACAGCGCTGTGTTACATGATTGGTGTTCTATAAATAAACTACTCTAAAATAATTAATCTGAGGTCTGGCTGTGCTCTCCTTACATGGAATATAGGGTCGGGCAATGGACAGCAAGAGACGTTGTAACAGCCTCTGCGTTCCGAGTACTCTATAACAGGTCCTATGAGTCTGTTATGTGGGCATTACAGAAGCTTCCTGTCTGACATTTCTATTTCTGTTCATAACATGACCATAAATCCCACCCTGCAAGCTCGCTGCCTAGGTGTGATCCTTGACTCACAACTATCATTTATTACCCACATCGACTCTATATCTAAATCATGTTACATACACCTAAAGAACATTTCCAGAATTCGCACATATCTCACACAAGACACTGCAAAAACATTAATTCATGCACTTATCTCCCGCATCGACTATTGCAATTCCCTCCTTACTGCTCTTCCCAAAGTCAGACTTGAACCCCTACAATCTATTTTGCATGTAGCGGCTAGATTGATTTTCCTTGCAAACTGTTCTTCCTCTGCTGAGCAACTCTGTCAGTCTCTACATTGGCTGCCTGTATTTCAACAAATCTAATATAAAATTCTTCTAGCATACAAGGCCGTCAACAAAATTGCACCGACATACATTTCTTCACTTGTCTCAAAATATCTCCCAACTCGACACCTCCGTTCTGCACAAGATCTGCGTCTCCCTTCCACTCTCGGGCTGCATTAACTTTGTGGAATTCCCTCCCTCGCACAATAAGACTTTCCTCTAGTCTTCAAACCTTCAAGCGTTCTCTGAAAACCCACCTCTTCAGACAAGCTTATGATATTCCTCAACCACCATCTTAATCTCCCTAGATTACCCTATTACCATCCTCTACACAGCTAACACAAGACGACAACCCTCTGACCAACATTGCTGTGTGACTGATCACACAGCCCACTCAATACTTTTACCTTTGCATTCTAGCTGGTCCATTGTGCAATATGATGTAGCACATGCCCTTGTGTTTCAAACTCCCATTGTCCCATAGATTGTAAGCTTGCGAGCAGGGTTCTCTTACCTCTCTGTCTGTATGTATTACCCAGTATTGTCTTATTAATGTTTGTTTCCAATTGTAAAGCGCTACGGAATCTGCTGGCGCTATATAAATGATGATGATGATGATGATGCTAGGGGGCAATACTCAATGTATAGGAAACAAGTGTAGTACAGGTGGATGTAGTATTATGTTGGGGGAGAAATGTAGTCTGGATTATAGCATCATATAGATTCCCCATTTTTCTAACCTGTTGGATTCATTGAACTGATTATGCCTGGCCTCCACTACACTGTGCAGAGCGTTCTAGAATCTAACCCAGGATTCAATGCTGCCAAAGCGGCCTGACTCTCTTGCCACCATGGTCGTTTGATCAACACAACATGTAGTAAGGATATATGGGCAGCACGGTGACTCAGTGGTTAGCACTTCTGCCTCACAGCACTGGGGTCATGAGTTCAATTCCCGACCATGGCCTTATCTGTGTGGAGTTTGTATGTTCTCCCCGTGTTTGCGTGGGTTTCCTCCGGGTGCTCCGGTTTCCTCCCACACGCCAAAAACATACTGGTAGGTTAATTTTGTTAGCAGCCAATGAACCTTAGTGTGTGTATGTTAGGGAATTTAGACTGTAAGCCCCAATGGGCAGGAACTGATGTGAGTGAGTTCTCTGTACAGTGCTGCGGAATTAGTGGTGCTATATAAATAGTGATGATGATATATGTTATCCTTGATGCACCTTAGTCAACGTTCCCACAAAATCGCTTCTCTTTTCCAGCCAGGATGAAATAAAGCATAAAAGCAGGGAGTGTGGGTTTTCTATACCCTGCAGAACTTTGTAATGGTTCAACAAGACAGCTTTTCAGAGCCAAAATTACAGTGTGTCAAATCCTAGTGACCCTGACACCTGCAATTGTCCCCATTCTGAACTGTATCAATGTAGACTATAATTATCCCTGGTGAAAAGAGTTTCTCCTAGTCTTTCATACGACATAGAAATCCACAATGAGCCTTCAGGTATTGTAAGAACTTTAATCGTTTCTATACCTGAATACATATCTCCGAGGGGGTCTTGCTCATCCCACCCTATATGTTCATAATAGTCTGCTCCAGTGGTTCTGATAGAGAGACTTACTCTGTGTGTGTGCTGGTTACTGGAGGAGATAATGGATTGTGCTGTTCTCCTGCCAATCACTGTATCCGGGCCATGCCAGAGAATCACGTCTACGTTCCACAGTCACATCAGACATGACAATTTGCTCTTTTGTCTTCTGTCTCATGGAAACGAGCAGGGATTTGCACTGACAGGCGATCAGAGTCTAGATGTGAAGCAATGAGACGGTTCATGCTTTGTAACCTATTATGGGCAATTTAACCTTGGTGCTGATGGCAGCCAACAAGAGATTTATTTGCCTTACTCATGGGTGCAAATAGATTTTTAACTCTAAAGCTGGCCACACGGGCTGCAATTTTGCAGACGGTATTGGGCAATCGGCCTATTGCAGACTGTGCGTGCCCCATCGTGAATGCAATGCAGATAATGATCCTGTAAAAATTGGCATGGGCTTTATTGGTCGTGGTTTAAACTGCAGAAGATGCCGCAATAGGCGGTGATGAAGATGAAAGTGATATAACCGTTGGATTTGGCCACCCGCATGTCACCAACATGAATGATAATTCTGCGGCTGTATTGAAGGGTCGAGAAGTCGCATTGGCCCATGTGTGCTTACATTTATAGATAGGACTACTTGAACAAAAGGGGGAATGGTGAAGGACCCACTCAGCAATCATCATCAGCTTGGAAAAAAAAGAAGAAATAATGGTCAACACGGGGTGGTATTGACTGCATGAGTTAGGGCCATAAACAAACGCGTACAACCCCTACCCCCCCCCCCTCCCCCCTAGGGCAAACCAGCACTAAGTTATATCTAGGCATCCCTTTGACGATTGTTCCATGGTAATGGTGTAAGTTGAAAAAAAATCATTAAGTACTAATGTGAACTACAATTCCCAGCAACCTCTGACAGTCAGCTCAAGCTGGAACAGGCAGTACCACAAAAGTTCAAAATATTATATAAAAAACACAAATATACAAAATTTTGTAGTATTTTAATTAAAATCCCCCCACAAACCATCCACCATCCATGTACTTCTTCGTTAGTCTCTTAAATCCATAAAGTATCTTCATTCTTCAGTCATGAAATAATGATGTGTAATTAAGCTTGAGGGGTCAAAAAGTGAACAGCCAATCAGCGTGGTTTTCTGTGGAGCTTTTGAGCACTACAATACCCATCATGTCCTCCTTAATGAATGTGATAATGATCCACGTTCTTGCATTTCATATACTCCTTTTCCATAAATGTTAGCTTTCAAAGTCCAGAGGAAATAACTTGTCACAGTTTGATACTCTGGACCAGGGGTAGGGAACCTGTGGCTCTCCAGGTGTTGTGAAACTACAAATCCCAGCATGCCTTGCCACCTATCTGCTGGTTATCTACTGGCAAAGCATGCTGGGCCTTGTAGTTTCACAACACCTGGAGAGCCACAGGTTCCCTACCCCTGCTCTGGACTCTTGGACCTGCCCAACTTGGTGCTACTTCCAGCAGTGCTCGGAGGCTAACGGACGGATGGTGTTCACCAGGGATCACCGCAAGGTGATTTGGGCTTAGCGGCGTCCGCCCGCAGGTCGCGGTCCCTGCCAGGAGTGTCAGGCGACATCCCAGGGGGTAGGTGTGAGAGGTATGCAGACACACTGGAGATATTGGGATGTAAGCTCTACAACCAAGCAGTGGAGTGAACACAGATGCAGGATGAACAATACAAGTAGCGGTTTAATGATGGCTAGAGGTTTGAACAGAACAGTCTGTAGTATATTGACACAAGGAGAATAATTGCAACATGTATAGTTCCACTAGCTGTTTAATAGGAGTAAATACAGCTTAGCAGTATAATGGCATAATTAAGAGTAGTAGTAGAATGAACAGTCCAGCAGCAGAATAGTAGCGACAAATGCAGCTTAGGTATTTGGGACCACAGGGTGGCCGCACGATGAGAGGTACGGATAACAGTCCAGCCAGCAGGGTAATAATGATAAGTGCAGCCTGAGCGGAATAACCCATAATACAGCTATGCAAATAGAGAAAAATGCAGCAGGAACAGTCCAGCCAACAGAGGCGGGTGAAATCAAACAGCTTGAGAGATACAACCTGTAGTGCAGCCGGGCCACAGGGATGGATGCAGAGTAGATGATCCAGACAGCACGATACTAGAGATCGGAGTCCGATGGAGCAGCGACACAGCGGAGACAGGTGCAGCTTGAGCTGTACAGCCCCTGGAACAACAACACAGTGGAGACAGGTGCAGCTTGAGCTGTATAGCGCCTGGAACAACAACACAGCGGAGACAGGTGCAGCTTGAGCTGTACAGCCGCTGGAACAACAACACAGCGGAGACAGGTGCAGCTTGAGCTGTACAGCCCCTGGAACAACAACACAGCGGAGACAGGTGCAGCTTGAGCTGTACAGCCCCTGGAACAACAACACAGCGGAGACAGGTGCAGCTTGAGCTGTACAGCCCCTGGAACAACAACACAGTGGAGACAGGTGCAGCTTGAGCTGTATAGCGCCTGGAACAACAACACAGCGGAGACAGGTGCAGCTTGAGCTGTACAGCCGCTGGAACAACAACACAGCGGAGACAGGTGCAGCTTGAGCTGTACAGCCCCTGGAACAACAACACAGCGGAGACAGGTGCAGCTTGAGCTGTACAGCCCCTGTAACAACAACACAGCGGAGACAGGTGCAGCTTGAGCTGTACAGCCCCTGGAACAACAACACAGCGGAGACAGGTGCAGCTTGAGCTGTATAGCCCCTGGAACAACAACACAGCGGAGATGGGTACAGCTTGAGCTGTATAGCCTGTGGAACAGCAACACACAGCAAAGGCACTGATGATCCAAGTGGACACACAGGGAATAGGCACGGTCCTAATCAGGCAGGTAACTTGATCAACAGGCCCAGAGGAAAGGGAGGAAGTGCCTTTTCAAGTTTAGAGTCGGAACCAATAGGAAACTTGCAACGGACAGAAAGGTACTAGGTCTGCGCATGTGCAGATCCAACGCCAGGAGCTGAGGTATGCTTAATGAGGGACAGGTGAGTGTCTTAGTCTTCGGTTATGGAAGCCGAATGAGCGCCGTGTTTTTTATGCAGCTGGTGAACATTAAAAATAAGGACATTGACAGGGTCCACTCTTTAAAACTTGGGATAGTTATTCTCTAATATCCAGGAACAATGTCTACATAGTACATTTTATATACTGTAGCATTTAGACTGGTATAGAAACACATCAATCGGGAGAGGTGTTCAGAGAGAAATTAAAAGGGTCAAGTTGGAGAGAGGTTCCGAGTGGGAGAGCGTTTGAAGGGATGATATAGAGAAAGGAATGAGAGAGGTGCTTGAGAAAGAAGGAGAAGGTCATGGTTCATGGCCAAGCATGTGTCAACTTCAAGGGAGACGGAGATCACAGTGTAGCTGCACTTGACCTATGGATACACCAGAAGACCTGAGCGTGGGAGCTGACGATCAGATCTGTGTGCGAGAGTTAGAGAGCAGAACCCAATTACACAGAGAAATGTTACTGTGGAATGTTGGGTTTATCTAGAGACAGTAGTTAAATATTATTTGAAGTCCAGGGAGAAATATGACTGTGAGGAGATAATGAGGTTCTTCCAGGGCACTATCCTGTGAGGTCTAGTTGAGGGATATTCCCGTGAGGAGATACATGATCTAAATATTGATAGAAGGTGCAGTTGTGTAACCATGCTGCCCTGGGTGGGCAAGTTTAAAATGTGCAGACAGATTTAGAGTTGGGAGGGGGCCATATCCTAGTTCAACTCTAAATAGCAGCTTAAAAATAAAAATGTGTAAAAAAAGAAAATTTGCATTTGTATTCCTTGTAGAGCAATATAATTTGTTTAGATGGATTTATTTTTTTTATGATGGTTTTATTTATATAGCGTCAATCATATTTTTCAGCGCTGTACAGCGTATATGTGGTCATTCACATCAGTATTTCATATTTAAAGGGAAAATGCAATGGACCCGGCATAGGATTATGTAAGTATGAGGGTAATTATAATGTCGCGGTTAGGGATAGGATTACGATTCAAGTTCATACTTGCATTGCATGATCCTACGCTGCGTCCGTTGCATTGCCGCTTTAAATATGAAAGTCACGCTTACAAGTGATGTCATTTTCAAGACTCGGCCTCTCCTCAAATCAGAACTCTCGTGTGTCTGTGTATATTTAATTCTCTGTTTTTGACACTTTGACAAGTTTTGTATTATTTTGGTTGCTATAAACACTGTCGGTGTTTACAGCACCGTTAAGTCGTACTACACTTGATGGTACCTGGTCCCTACTCGTTTACATGAAATCTACCCCCGCTCTTCAGACCGGTGCTGGAGGGAGTGCGGCCAACGGAGTAACTTCAAGCACATTTGGTGTTCCTGCCCGGTTATCACCTCCTTCTGGAGTGAAATAACGGCCCTTATCGCGGATGTTACTGGACTCGCCTTTCACTTCATCGCCAGTTTACTCTTCTCAGCCCCCATTCCCTACATTAATAAATCCCCTGACAAACTAATCCAACACATCTCTTGTGCTGCAAAATTCCAAATTGCTCTAAACTGGGGAAAAAAGTAACCCCCCTCCCCCACCTCCTTTCTGCCAAGAAGCTATAAGTTGTATATGGTTAATTTCCGATTTACAAAATGAAATGTCACCAGCCTCCAGAATATTAAGGTTGCCTCCCTACACAAAATTTGGGACCCGTGGTATTCCTTTCACAATGCCTCGCTTCCTGAAACCTTCCAAATTTGTTTTACTCTCATGGTTGCTTCCTCCCCTTGACTCTCAAACCCCCCCACCCACACGCTCACATTACACTGGACTCCTCCCCCTATATAGTAGTACTCTACTGGTACATTCACCATGCACACACCTCTTCTTTTGTCACTCGGACAACTTGTTTATGTTGTTCAGTTGTATACTTGTTCTTTGTCAGTGTGACATTGCTATTCACATGGTGTAATTGTATGTCTTGTATGTTGTACTGCTTTTCCCAAAAAAGTAACACAGCAGCACGGTTGGTGAAGTAGTTAGCACTTCTGCCTCACAGCACTGGGGTCATGAGTTCAATTCCCGACAATGGCCTTACTTGTGTGGAGTTTGTATGTTCTCCCTGTGTTTGCATGGGTTTCCTCTGGGTGCTATGGTTTCCTCCCATACCCTAAAAACATACTAGTAGTTTAATTGGCTGCTATCAAATTGACCCTTATCTGTGTGTCTGTGTGTGTGTGTGTGTGTGTGTTAGGGAATTTAGACTGTAAGCTCCAATGGGGCAAGGACTGATGTGAGTTCTGTGTACATCGCTGCGGAATTAGTGGCGCTATATAAATAAATGATGATGATAAAGCAACATAAAAAAAAAATATTTAAATGTTGTTGCTGCACTGTTCTTAAAAAGTCGGCACCCCGGAGTGTCTGCTCCGGACTTGGAAAGGTACGCCCTTCCTCATCCTCTTCTCGTCCTGTGCACAGTTCTAGTCCGCTGCAAAGGACTCCATCTTGTTCCACATACCTGAGCACTGTTGTTCATATATATATATATATATATATATATATATATATATATATATATATATATATATATATATATATATATATATTAGGGGTGTGCACCGGCCACTTTTGGTGTTTTGGGTTCTGATTAGCTGGAGGTTTTGGGTTCTGATTTTGGGTTTTGGGTTCTGATTTTTTTTTTTTAAAAAGCATAAAAAGTGCTAAAATCCATATTTTGTTTTTCTTTCCACTCCTGCACTATTATTAACCTCAATAACATTCATTTCCAGTCTATTCTGAACACCTCACACCTCATAATATTGTTTTTAGTCCAAAAGGTTGCACCGAGGTAGCTGGATGTCTAAGCTAAGCGACACAAGTGAGCGGCACAAACACGTGGCCCATCGTAGGTGGCTGTGTAGGCTTGAATGGCCTTTTGCTGCTCCTCCATCCTCTGCAGCATATAGAGGGTGGAGTTCAAGCGCGTCACTACCTCTTGTTTTTGTTGATGGCAGGGCAGGTTCATGCTTTTTTGATGTAGCAGGAACAGTGAACGTAGTTTAATATCTGATACTAATATTTCTGCACTGCAGGAACAGTGAATGTACTTTAATATCTGATACTAATATTTCTGCACTGCAGGAACAGTGAACGTCGTTTAATATCTGATACTAATATTTCTGGACTGAAAGAACAGTGAACGTAGGTATTGCAGTAGTAATATTTCTGGACTGCAAGAATATATTGCACTAGAATTTTTTTTTATACTTTTTAAATAATTTTTTTATATTTTTTTTAATTTTTCTATAATTGTTTTTTTTTAATTTTTTTTTTTTTTTTAATGATTTTTGGATAATTTTAAAATAACTATGGACTTAGCAGAACAAAGCACAGGACAAAAGCACCA
Source organism: Mixophyes fleayi (assembly GCF_038048845.1). NCBI lineage: Eukaryota > Metazoa > Chordata > Amphibia > Anura > Limnodynastidae > Mixophyes > Mixophyes fleayi. The sequence goes on from NC_134411.1 coordinate 33,649,761, forward strand.
CTGGACTCAGCAGGACACTGAAAATCTGGAATGACTTTTTTCCTTGTAGTGCTCTGTATGGTGATTGTAACATGGGCACTCCTGCTGCTGGGAGCTGCATCCTTTAAGCACACAAGCACATTTTAATATAAAAAGGGTTTTTACTAATAGCAGGAAATACAGACAAGTAGCATTTAATTATGTGTAAATGGGTATTTATCTGCCTGCAGTATACTCTACTTCTTCCCCGACAAAAAGACTCTGTACAACCCATTCTGGATTCCTGACTACTAGCACTCCAAGAAATACATTAATTGCTTTTTCTTTTTACTCCTAAAAAATTTCTGCTTGTTGTTAGTAGCTCATTTATGTCATTACATTAGAATCTGTCAGCATACCTAATAACTATGCTGGTTCCTGCATCAGATGTACCTAAAATTGTGCAAAAGGCTTCTCACTGAAGATATATATACAGGGGCTCCCAAACCACAACCTCCCTCTTCACTAAACGCAGGCAGAATGAAGATGGCAGCCGCGAGCGGGGAATTTATGACATCCGAATCTCGCGAGATCCGACGCGAGACTTGGATGTCATAGCCTCGTTTTGGATTCATTTGGCCATGTAAAATCCTTTAATAGAATGTATGGTTACATTTATTGTGATTGTATTTAAGGTAGACTCTGCCTGCTGGGACATGTAGTTCAACACTAATTGCACACGTTGCCCTATGAACCCACCTTGTTCCATTCTACGCCTACTGTTGTACTTCAGGTCCTTGCAAGTGCAGTATTCATTATTGTATTTCAACCTGCGCGCTCCAGGCATTTCAGAGAACTAAACAGAGCGTCCGTCTCGCAGAATAAACTTCAAAAGTTCCCAAAGAAGCTGGAAAGTTTTCAACGCAGTTGAGATCACCGACTTCTTCAGATGAAAGCGACTTCCCTGCTGAGTCAGGTCAAATTCTCCAGGAGCTAAAATATTTATAGATGGTTCTCCTCATCGCACAACTGGGGTTTTCAGAGTCTCAATTCAGTGGAGCACAATGTTTATCTCACAAACGTTTAAGAACTGTCTCACATCGGTGTTCTCCGTAGACCAGCTTAGCTCGTTGCACCCAACATGACTCTGGGTAAGGACCTGCGATATGTGATTCAGCTGCAGGAATCTACTGCAGTACCGTCACTGATAACAGAGCCAAGTAACATAATATATCTTATTTAATAAAATACAGTGATGTTAAATAACCTTTAAAGAACTTCTGCAGGCCAAAACCTAACTAATTACAGTTATAATTGTAGCAAGGCCACCAGCACCCCTGGCTACCTATAACCCAACCATATGTTTGCAACATACAACACGCATATACCACCCCGCCATTCAACACTTGCTCCTTAGCACGCATGTTTTCAGGGAGTTTCCCGATTGATGCACTTTCTTCTGTTCTTAAGACTTTCACCCCCCTTGTCCTGGATTTCTGCCTTGGCAACACAAGTATCTTTGAAGAGATAGCCGATTGTAAACTTTTTTTCATATATATATATATATATATATATATATATATATATATATATATATATATATATATATATATATATATATACATATATATATTTTGCAACAATATTTTTTATTAGAAGCATTTTATACATAAAAAAACATGACATCTATCACAAGTTTTACAATGTTGTAAAGGAAATAAATGTATCGACTTAAACATTGGAAGTTATCAAAAAAAGTTTAAATAAAACCTTTGTAGGAGACTGATAATTAATGATACAATTGAATCAGATATTCATTGAGACTAATAAACAGCTTAATATGGGTATCAATGTGCTCGTAAAATAAATAGCATTCCTTGGCTTACTCATTAGCATTTCCACATCTCCCACGGCTGGAGGCAAACAGGCTTTGACACATGTTTATGATTCTCTGAATAAAAGAACTATTCTAAGATAATAGGCGGATCCATTGCTAGTTCCCTTAAATTATACCAGGAAGTGGACTTAAGACATTTATGAATCGCTTTCCTCGTAATTAATGGTAGTGTACTATCAATATAACTTTCCCATGTTGAAAAGCGGACGAAGTGACGTAGTGTAGAGAGGTGTGGCAAAATGTGCTCAACCACTGATGCACCTTATTTTCCTACAGTGAATGGACTAATGTCAGCATCTGGGTCTTGGTTCAGCCCTGGAGATAAGGGCCACCGATCAGGGAGACAAAAGGACTGTCTGACCTCTGCGCAGAGGCTACAAGTGTGGGAACCAGAGAGCGGATAGGACACCGTGCCCGTAGACTAGAGAAAATAATTAGTTGTTGGAAGATTGTGAAGGACTAAAGGCAGGAATTACTAGGGGTTACCGCTCCAGCAGGGCTACCAAAAAGCGGAGGCTACAGAGACTGTGAGGATCAGCGATCCTTCGTCCTCCATTCCTGCGGGGCTTGTGAAACATCAGGGTTGCATTAATGCAGGACTGCTGCCTTGCTGGAAGAGGGAGAGCAGCCAATGGACTGTGCCTGAGCTGTGTGAAAGTCAAATAATTGGATGAAATAAACTAAATTGATATTGTTTTACTGTGCAATTGCGATTAGTACGCCACGTGTAATGACGCAATCGCATGGATTAATAACACATTTACATTCGCACTTACACTTGTAAATAGTACTCATTAAGGTTCCAATCTGCATATGTTTATTAGTAAAATGTATTTGAGATTAATTAAACATAGATGATATTAATGGTAAAGTATTAATGGTTCAAGTTCTCTAAAAGGTAAACAGTTTTGGTCTCATATTAAAGCTTATTTCACCAGCATTAACCCAATTTTAACAGAGTAGCGATTGCAAATTATGAGCAATATGAGATTGATACTCAAAAGTACTTTGTTTGTGGGTCAGTTTGAACTGATTATTCAGCAGGAAGACATCTAGGCAAAAGTTGGAGTAAGTCGCCCCCCACCCTTTGTTGAAGATCAAATGAACTGACCTATGACCAGCAGATAACTGGAACATTGTTAACGTTGGACCAATGAAAACCTCTCTAAGTGTTATCTGTGCATAATTGTGACGTCATCACTGTTTATGTTCATTTAAACTGCATATAAGATTCCCTGGGCCAGTGCTCTCTCTTCCTGACAACAGATAACATGGCTGTATGTGGACCTGGGCCCAGGTGAAGCACAGGTGTAATTTATTCAGTTTTTATGCTTTCCTGTTTATTGTTTATTTCATGCTCCAGCATGGCTTGCTGTATATCCTGCTATATTTTGCAATTAAATTTCTTTATGCGTTGGAGCCACAATAATTGCATTGAACAAAGTTTATTGGTAGCGATAAAATTAACATAACAGGTGGATACCCTAGGGGTTGGCTATGGACAGACCAGTAACTAATGCATTGTTTCCCTGTAGGTTATATTGCAAGGTTAGTGTTAATGCACAAGCAAGCCCTTCATGTGGAAAGCAGCGTGCAGCGGGGGATCACTCACTACTGTCCTTGCAGTCAGGACTAAGTCCTCATCTGAATTGGGACAGTTGTCAAAATGTGTAGCTCTTCAAGGGCCATGAAGGGGACATGCACTTAGAAATCTGGGTGACTGACAAGTGGACGCACTTGAGCAAACACAGCAGCTTGGCGGGTCCAGGTTTTACGGTTTGTTACTGATCAGCAATGTTTTACCATCTGACTTCCTCCTTGTAACAAAGCGATGCTCTAAAATATCCTTTAACAAACCCGATCTGTGATCTGCGCTCAATGTCTCAGCTTGCCTTTGACTTGAGAAGTCACAACACTTAATACGAGGGGATTATATAATTGTGCTGAATTCATTTTCAGATTGACAGATAAACAGTTTAGTGACTAAAGGATGTATTGTCAGCAGTATGATTTAATTTCATGCAAATGTGCGCGAGGTGTCTCAATGAACAGCTTGCTGGGTAAGTAGAGGGAACACAGTTGTAACATGCTTGGAAATAGTCCAAGGGGATTATCTAAGCATGAAAGGAGATCAGAGTGTATTTAAGCTTTGATGGGTTTATGTCTTCTATAACCATCAGCGCTGTATTCTATGGTATCTACTGGGAGTGATCATGGTCTAGATTTCCATATTTTTAAAATATAAAAAAAAATAAGTGTATGTTTGTTGTAGGGTGACATAGGGATGTAGTTATTTTTATAAGGTGTTTACCTGCTCCCCTGGTTGAGTGAGCTTCCTCCATGAGAATTTATATAAATTGGGGATGGTGAGAACAAGGCCGTTCCCATGACGATAATCCTGTTCTCTACTTTAAATGTTGTTGAAAATAGTGCAAGTGTAACCAACTTCACAAACTAAAACTGGACAAATGTAGCCAAACTCTACCACATGGACGAGCATCAAGCGACTGGATCACTGTCCAGTTTGGCCACGCGCCTAGCTGGGACCAAGGGGCTAGACCACTTCTGACTTAACTGGGGCCAATTGTTTTTTTTACCAACATACTTTATATTGATCTGAGCAATTTCAATGGATTAATGGACATTGTGGGCATGTGCAGTGCCCAAAAATGACCACAAAGTGAGTGTATGTACATATGAGTTATGCTATGGTACGGGGAAGAAAAAGGGAGGTCTAACGACAGCCAAATACATTAGGGGCTGAGGCAGAACAGCACAGAGACACGCAGACATCTGTTAGGAGCTGTATCTTTGTGCCAATCTCGAGCACACACGGCCATGTCCGATTTTAAGATTTGGGCATCTCAAAAGGTACTTGTTTCTCAGCCTTATCTCTTGCTCCAGCTACAGGTCTAGTCTAAGTGGTGATTACTGGTGATAATGACTGTGCATGTATGCTAGTTCATGGGCTTGTAATCAGGAGCAACTGTAAAAATGTATTTTATGAACAGTAGACATTACTTATATCCTAATAAATCTAAACAAAATAATTCCACATACGTATTGGACATATCCTGCAGTGTATTGTCCCTTAGAGTGGACCTAGACCCGTATTCATCACCAAACGTTTCTTCACATCCGATCCTTGTTGAATTCTGGTGTATGTGTATTTATGTGTGTTTTAAAACAAATTAGACTTTATATGTTTCCAAGCCCCTCCCACCTGACCAGTCACATGATGGGTCACATGACCAGCTCACCTGGCTGTTCCTAAGACCCGGCTCGCCTGTCACTCAAAGTCCTTTTTATTACCGTGAAAGTATATTCTAATTTTCCAGCAGTGAAAGAGATTTCAGAGCAATGTAAGGAGCATGGCTAAGGAGGTCATAATCCCTACTATCACCCACCTGGATCCGCCACTGAGGACCAGGGAATTTGAGCACAAATTTGGAATCTTACTGCTCTCAGTTGCGGTCTGTAAAAGAGGACTAAAGCCATAGGCAGTGACCAGGTTTCGATATTGATAACCAGGTTATTAAGACTGCAGAATAGTGGACCATTGAATGTCATCTGTATTATTGTTATAAGTGATGGAGATTTATATGGTTATGAATCACATGGTTTTAGGTTTTGGCTGTATATTCAGAGGAGCAATGTAAGATTGGATTTATTATTCTACAAGCAGAGAAGTCTTCTTCATTGGTTACCTACTGGCACGGTCATCTGTATTTCTTGATCCAATTCGGGACCCTTGGGTCTGGCTGAAGCGGGAGTGAAACGGAACCTGGAGGCCTTGATGATCTCTCTGCTCATCTTGAGTCCTCAGAGTAGCACAAGCAGTATAGGAGCCTTAGGACCGGAGTCTGTGCCTGAGCACTGGACTACAATCTGGTGTAAGACTGGAACTGTTCGTAGGAACTCAATCCCGGCACCTGTGGCCAGGGACACGGGACTGGAACCCACTAATAAGAACTCAGATAGGAAACGCTGAAGAGAATGAGCTGGAGACAGAACCGTGGTCCAGAATGGCGAACTCAGGACTGCAAGACAGACCTGAACCCACAGACAGATACGCGGAACTGGAAATAAGCCCTAGAGACTCAGAACCAGCCATAGCAACAGAACTGGTGATACCGGTAAGCCACAGGTGCTGTGGGATAAACACTGGACAGTGCACAGTTCTTACTGAGATGAGTGCTCTTGGTGAATGCGGAATATTGGAGGAAGATGAGCAGCTTGAAAGTGCAGAGTAGTTGCAGAATGATGGGTAATGCAGAATACTTGAAGAAAGCTTTACAATGTGGACCTGCAGGGTAATCGGGAACAACTGAAACCTGGAGCCCAGCACTATCCTCAAGAGAGAAGTGTGTTGTTCTGGCAATGGACACATCTCAGCAGCAGGTTTATATAGGGTGTTCCAAATAGCTATTGGCTGCACAGTTCATGTGATCACATCTGCTGAATGTGGTCTGGAATAATCACCTGACTGCATCCAAGATGGCCGCACCCATGCAGCAGAACAAACAGTACGTGTTGCTTTACAAACGAAGATGTGATGTACAGGACTGCTGCAGGTGACCAGGAGGGGCCCGGAAAACCGTGATATGACAGCAGCGGACAGGATAAGTGCAGATAAGACCCCGATGTGTGACACCTACATAGTGTGAGAATTTCAGAGCCGTAGAATATCTTTTTGTATTACAATAAACTGTATCTTAGGGTCTGTAATACCATACCGCGGACAGTCCCTACTGTATAATCCTGGCTGACATAATTTGTGGGAAATCAGTCTCTGCTTATAGTATGTGTCTTCTAGAATTTAACTATATTGGACCTTTGATTGGTCACTATGGTAATTTAACACACAACTCGGTAATCTTGCTGGTTGTATAAAGATCAATCTGTGCAAGGTGTATTTTTTTTATTTTTCTCTGCAGGTGAATTGTGAGGACTGCTAAGACGTCTTAGGATGCTAATTGTCTTTGCAAATATAGCAAGTAGCATTCTGGCAAACAAAGTTGCCAAGAGCAACTGAAAAATAAGTATTAGAAATGTTATATTGAAAATGCCACACTAATGCAGGCTTTATGCACGAATACAATTTAAGTGCTGATGATATATTTAGCAAACTTAAATAGCTTCTAAGCCTGTTGCTGTAGATGGTAAAAGCAGAGATGAACTTGTTTCTAAAGCCTTGTGAAACAAGGCTGATTGTCCTGTATGAGTGTTCTCTGCGGCCTTGATAAGAGAACTCAACACCCACTTCAATCGAATATGTAAATCAATGAGGTAGAGCCACCGATAATTGCAGTGTTGAAAAACTTGAAAAATATATTGTGGACTATTTTTCAACAAGAGTGAGAATTTTCTGACAGCTGAAAATATAGATTTCTGGTTCATCCTATGAAAGCCTGATTAAGGGTCCAGGACAACCTAAGCTTCCCCTCACCTTCCACAGTAGGCTAATACCCAGTAGGAAAAAACAAATTTGTCCTTAATTTAAAATCTGTCTTTCTTCATATCCCCCTCCACCAAGGTTTTCAAAACTTAGCCCCATTTGGCTTTTTAAAATGTTAACAGAACTGTTATCATTTTCACTAAAATCAGAGCTGTATAGTGGAACGGAGGCATGAATTATTGGCAGAAGCTTTTGGAGTCTGTAAGGTGTCAGCAGTGTTGGATAGGGATGTTGGTCCACATAGGGTTTATTTGAGAACTGGAACAACAGTGAGACAGGTTCACGCAGGGTTAATGGCTGCAGCGGTTGTAACAGTTATAGAATGCAGTTAGGGTCATAGAGCAGGAGGATGCTGATGTCATTAATGTCTCCCTGCACCAGTTGGTACTAGAGGGACATCTGAGAGCGTGTGAGAGAAGAGACCGCATACTCAGTGCACCTCTCTCCAACATGAACAAGAACTACTGAGGGTGAAGATGTGGAAGTTCCTGTTGCCGTCCTTGTCTCTCCGACTCAATTATCCTCAAACGCCCACCCAGGGATGACTCAGTTCTTCAGCCTTTACTATGGGAATACATCAAGATTTAAACTTTTACATTTTTCTTTCATGTTTTATTCGCTTTAATTTGAAAAACAACTATTATCTTATATTTTGAAATCAATTTTTAGATAATACCTCTTCCTGTCACAATTCTGCACCCCCAAAAAATCTTGTGACCACCCCTCCCAAAAAAAAATAATCCTTGCTCTCTAGGCTGCAGCCTATTGGATAATCAGGCCCTCTATTTGTGGTTCTCCAGAAGGTAGTGAAAAAATTCCGTCACTGCAGCATTATGTTCTAATGACAGCACTTTTTCATGTTCGGGATTTGAAAGCGGCTGATGTTAGTAGATGATGACAGGTAGGCTTCATACATTGCATGCCAGAAATGTTATCCTATAGAATTTATATGTGAGTTTATCAACACCTAAGACAGTTTTGGGCTACCTCTCGTTCTTCAAGTGACACATTTGTGGCCCTCCAATCTTCAACAGGGCTGAACAGGGGAAGGAGGGAGAGCGCACTCCCTCCTCCTCCTCCTCCTCTCCCACTTCCATTATGCAGCAGGACCTCTGTGTATTGTGCAGAGGAGGTCATGTAACATGCAATTTGACTGCCCCAATTCTTCTGAGGGGGCTGCCCACCTGCGGGTGAGCGGCCACAGGTGAAGGCTCGGCTTGCTACCAGTTGACCACAACTGACCAAAGCTATGCTAATAACCTGTCTATAAGAAAACTTACCAAAACAGCTGCTAGAATGTCTGTCCACAGTTCTGCTTCTATTGACTGTTTTTCATTGTGTCCTCTTGGAGACACCATCAGCTGCAGATGGACAGACACAGCAGCTCTTGAGAAATCAGTTTTGAACATTTCCTATCTCTGCCTCTAGGTCATATTAGGAATCGTAAGATCCTCCGATATGTTCACACTCTGTAAAGTATTACAATGGATGCTTGTTACAGTAACAGAGAGAATGTGCTCTGTACAGACATCATCTAGGTGATCAGGATGAGGTTTTGTATTGGTTCCAATATCCATTCCATATTATAGGAATTGCATATAGTAATTGTATGTGTTTTTAGTCAATAATAAATTGTATGTTTATTCAATTTAAATATTTAATTTGAATAACTTTGTGAAACTGTTGGCACTAGGCCCCAGGGGACCAGGACTGTCTCACAGCATGATACTGAAGACACTTTAGGACCCAGAAAAGTCCAGTCTGTGAGGGCTACTGGAAAGTTCAGTGTTTTGTCTGACAGTTAAGAAAGATATATACTGTGGGTACTGTGATTCAAAGAAGCAGGGTAACAGAGAGTTGGCCGAGGAGCCTTGTGCGACATGTAAATAGAGAAAAAGACAGCTCACAAGCAGCAGCAGTGAGCAGAGGTGGTAAGACACAGGGAGAAAGAGATCTGAGACAGACATTAAAAGTGTGAGAAAGATAAATTTATAAAGAGAAACTGATAAAGAGATAGAAAGAGATAACAGAAGAGGATGAGACAGTGAGACATATTTACCTGTTTGCAAGTGACAATTACTCTGACAGGGAAACAACAAATAGTTTCACACATTTATCAGAATATCAATATTATTTATCCCTCCTAGTTTATATGAAGTAATGTACTGAACATTTGGCTGGAAGTTATGTTTAATCACCAGATAAGTGTGATGTCTGTCCAGTAACAGAGACTCTAACCTCACAGTTACACAGAACCTCCATAACTATAGCCAACTGTCACCACAGAGACATCTCCATCCATTTTGTGGTTGGCATCCATATTGCCTAGCTACGTTCATTTCCACATAGACAACTGATTGTTCGTAGAGAAAGGGTAATTATTTTATTTAATATGCTGTATGCAGAACTTTAAAAACATGTTTAAATCCGCTGTGCAATTTCAATAACTGTTGCCAAAACACTCAAAGGCAGTGAATAATGTGTTATATTAAAAGTAAAATATGTGAGTAGTATTGCTTATAACTAGAAAATTGCAATTGTATGGCATTTGTTGCTAATCATTATTTGCCCAAAAACATTTTAGTAATATATTGTTCCCAAATAATTAATTTGACGTTAATTAATTTTTTTTACGGTGTCCTACTTGAATCTCTGTCCCACGCCGTAACGTGATTCAAAGAAGAGCCTCTGGGGACCAGGTACGATCCGCACTACACTCTAAAAACACCTACCTATAGCAGTGTTACAATTTGATCTTAGTGGTAAAAATAGAGTGATACAAGAGCTCATGCAGAGTGGAACGTTCCGTAGCGCATCTTGTGTGAATTAACCTGGCAGTGGGCGCACCCATTGTGCCTAGGTAGAGGTGCGTAATTCTGCCACTTACGCCCAAATGAACCTGGAGAGGTGGGGATGGGGGAGGGAAGAGTTCTTACTTTGGCCACGCCCACCAATGGCGTGTTTATGCAAATAAGGCTCACGCAGACCTACAGGAAAACATATGCTGGTTAATTGGTGTATCTAATGCACCTGCTATAGGACATTCGCAAACACTCGGTGTGGATGACTTGTCATAAACTGGGCGGATATGCTGACCCATCTCACGATGTGTACAGCTCTGTACATGGGCGGGAAAATATCACTTTTCTGTGCTTTTTCGTTGGCTAATGTACTCCCATTTTGCCAACAACCCTGCAGCACCCCCACAGTATTCTCTGGGGGGGGGGGGACTTGCTGTGTGTGCATGTATATGTGCTGCGATAAACATCAGGAGCTTGAGGCTTGAGTTTATATTAACGCGCTTAGAAGCAAAGTGCAGAACAGGCATCATCGCACTCCGAGTGACTCACCGGATCAGGTGAGTTTATCTGCAAGCCCTATTCCAAGCAGAAGCCCCCCTCCAAACCTGGCAATGACTGGTGGCAGCTAATGCCTGTGTATTCAGCAACACAGGACAACAGGCTGCCAGCCTCTGTACACACTGACACACAAACCTTGCAGCCTTGGGGTGAACGGCATGAAATATGCATCATGTATCTGTCAACACGTCCAAATCATTACCAGGGACTCTTTGCTACTAAGCAGAAACATTTAAGCACATCACATGTGATACAGGAGCACAGGATCACAGAGAACTAAAACTCCCATCATGCAGCATTTCCTGAATTTAATTATAACCTACTTTTATTGCATTTGAAATAACCTCCTTAATTTACTTATAAAACCCGTAGAATAAGAATGATATTAAATGTGCACAAAAATAAGAATTGTATTGTGTAATCAGTCAATGCTGAAAAAAAGGGACAATTGGTCAATGCTGAATAAAATTGGGACATTCGCAGGAATTTAAAACCCGGGGTCGCCCTTGGAAACTACGGACCTCCACCAACTACGCGGATGTGATCTCGCCTGCGAAAATATAATTGGCTTCTTCGTTTACAATTAAAGTAACATTGTAACATAGATACTATACTAAAAAAGAGTCTGTATCTCTTTCATGACAGCAGGGCAGGATTCAAACGCGGCAGCTAATTATATTTATCTGTTTGACTAATGACAGCAGCATAATTACTATAGAAACAAAGAACAGATGACGATGACAGCTTTCTCACTAAAAGGCACACTTGCGGATTTCAGAAGTTTCAGCTTACCATGGAAACAAAAGACAGAAACTAAATTTGTAACCTCCCTAATCCCACATATCTTGTCATTTAACCGTTTTATTGAGGCTCAACGCCATCATGTCAGAGCTGTGTGTCCTTTTTAGGAGATCTTGTTTTAAAGACCCGTGCATGGGGGAAAAACCCCCCAGAAAGTCTGGTCTCATTAAGCTCTTTAAGTCACCCTAGTGGTGGTGGCTACTTTCATCTGTCTTATGATCGTAGAGTATCTCCCACCTACTCAGGCTACACTGTGTGGGAGGAATATTCATCAGTAACCCCCACACAACCAGCCAAGTCTTCTGAATAAACACAATTATTTATAATTGATTGTACTGGAGGGACGATCCCATCTAATAGGGAGTAGTGATGTCATAAGGGGCTGGGGGTGTTGTCCATTTTTAAAAATTCTTATTTATTCTTGGTGTTAGGGGCTCTGCTCTTTCATAATAAAGATAAAATGATGTGAAGGCACTGCGGCTCTTGCGATTGAGATTGGACCACCATTGTTCATAAAAACAAATAGATATTTCAGAATAATTAAGGAGGGAGATCATGTTCCTCCTTTTTTATTATTTATTTATAATATATAATCAGTGTAATGATGAAACCACCCCTTGTGGGGGTTTCACCGGAATTATAACTTCCTCTCGAACTGGTCAGCACAGGATTTTGCACCAGTATTACAGGAGGGGAGAAGAGCACAAAATTAGTAGAAATCCTCATAGGCTAGGCTTGGTGTTCTATAGGTAACACACAAAGAGGAGAGCTCCATTGCTAATTGTCATTGCTGAAATTGAAATGCCAGGGCTGGCAGGCTTGGTCTTCTGAATTTGCAGTCAAATTGTACAGTGTTATCAAAATGGATTCACAGCAGTACACAGAAGAGCAGGAGCACCAAGCAGCTGCTGGCACCAGTCATGATGATAGTAATCCCTCTACGTCATCTGGTAAATCCTGGTAAATCCTATGTTAAAGTGAATAGTGTTTGTAAGTCAGGGAAACAAAAATGTAAAAAAATACCTTTCACCTTGGTCAAGAAAAAAAGACCTGTAATCCAGGCAAAGTTATCTGTAGAAAAAAATTAAAATTGCCAACATGCCATTCTACACATGTAGTGGCAAGGAAAGAATGAGGCCTTCGCCTTTCTCTGAGTGCTAGTTCTGCAACTATCACTGAGGCATCTTCTTGTAAGGTCAGTCGTGACCAAGCAAGACCTTGTCATTCGCACTCCAAAAGTGGTGTCCAAATAGTTTTTACGTGTAAAAGCTGAGCTGGAAGAAAACAGTAAGGCATTAGAGGACAATGTATGTTCAGATTCGGAAATGGCACAAATCCCTGAGGAGAGTCTATTAATGAGTGCTATGTGTAATCCTGAACATTCTGATATTGTACCCATAAAGAAGGCCCCTTTCAGCATTTCTGCACATGTGTGCATGAACAGCCCAAGTGTAGCCGGTGATACACAAATTGAGGATGCCACTTTGGAATTGCAACAGGATGAGGGGGATATTTGTGTAGCCGATGAGGGCGCTAATGAGGATGTTGATGAGGATGATGCTGTTTGTGTAAGTCCTGCACCGGTGGAAGCAGTTCTTGCATGTGATAAGAAGAAGGCCATTGTCAAGCCAGGGCATAAGACCAAAAAATCCACTGTCAGTCGAGGTAGGGACCTTAACCATCTAGGAACCTCATCCATTATCCGCCATTTGAAACAAGTTCATGGCAAGCTGTTGAGAAAATTGGTCCCTTCTGTCAGCTAGAACCCGACACTGGCAATCTACACCCACAACACCGTTCTCTTCAATATCATCAGTAGCGATCAGAGTTAGTCCTGCATCCAAGTTGCTAAGGCTAGATGACTCCTCCACTATCCTGGATTCCTCAGAAAAACTCTTGAGCGTTGGTCCCACTGCTGCTGCTGGGGGTGGATCTTCATCCCATAAGCAGACCAAGAAGAAGACTCTTAGTAGTTTACAACAATTGACTGTTAAACAATCCTTTGCAAGAGGAAGCAAGTATGAAAGCTGTCACCCAGTCACAAAGCGGATCACAGACGCCATGGCGACTATGCTAGTATTAGATCTGCGTCCAATATCCACTATTAATGCAGCTGGTTTTAGACCGTTACTTGAGGTCATGTATCCCCATTACCAAATTCCATCACAACACCATTTTACTAGAAAAGCTATTCCTCACCTCTACCAGAAGGTTCATAAAAATGTAATTATTGGGCTACAAAATGCCATTCTACCCACTGTACACTTTAACCACAGATATGTGGACAAGCGGAACTAGGTAAACTAAAGATTATATGACTGTGACAGCCCACTGGGTTGATGATTCGCCTTTAGCAGCAGGAACAGCAGCAGCATGTACCCAAGTACATCACATTTGTCAGAGGCAGGCTACTCTGTGTATCACCGGCTTCACTAACAGGCATACAGCTGACAATCTGTTACAAAAACTAAGGGATGTCATTGCAACATGGCTTATCCTGTTTCGACTCTCCTCAGGATATGTCATTTCTGATGACGCCACCAATATACTGAGAGCATAACAGCTGGGTGAATTCCATCCCATTCCCTGTTTTGCTCAAACAATAAACTTGGTGGTGCAGAGCTTTTTAAAAAATGACAGGGACGTGCAGGAGATGCTGTCTGTGGCCCGTAAAATATCGACATTTCTGGCATTCGGCAGCAGCATGTAGGAGATTGCAGCAGAAACAAGAGCAATTTAATTTGCCCTGCCACCAACTGAAGCAAGAGGTGGTGACAAGGTGGATTTCCACCCTGTATATGCTTCTGCGGATTGAGGAACAGCGAAAAGCCATCCACGCTTACTCCACAAGCCATGACATTGGGAAAGGAGGGGGGATGCTTTCCGTGTTGTGCAAGGTGCTGAAACCATTCAAAGTAGTCACCTGGGAAGTGAGTTCAGACACTGCTAGCTTGAGTCAAGTGATTCCCTTAATTAGGCTTTTGGAAAAGCAGCTTGAGAAACTGAAGGAGGAGATTAAAAAAAGCAATTACGCTAAGTATGTCGGACTTGTAGATCAAGTACTTTATTCGCTTCGCCAGGATCCAAGAGTTATCAAAATCTTTGAAATCGGGTCATTACATTTTGGCAACTGTGCTTGATCGTAGGTTTAAGAGCTATGTCTTCTCTTTGTTTCCAACTGACCCAGATCTCAAGAGATGCAAGGAGCTCCTGGTGAGCAAGATGACAGCTCAAGTGTTATGTGACAGGACGGCGTCTCCTCCTTCAGTTTCTCACTTAACTGCTGCTAGGAAAAAACTTAGCTTTCCCAAGAGACCCAGGGATGATGAAGATGACTCAGCACAACATTTTGACACCTGGTTTGGTCTAAAAGAATTGACTAAAAAACGTGACACCTCTGCCGTAACTCTGCCTGATCGTACTATCAACAATCAAAATGGTGGAGTAATATTTTTAACTTTTTTGAATGGTATAAAGACAACAGTTTTATTAACAAAGAATAACGTTGCTTGAAGAAGTAATGTAAGCATGGATGTCTAAATAGACGTGTATATGTATTACCTTCCACTTTGCTGCTGTTTCATCAGTATTGCACAAAGTGTTTGTAATCTGCACTTTATGTCAAAGGTACCTAACTATATTATAATTTTGTGGGAATTGGGGCTGATTCGAAGCTCAGTGATGAACTTGCTTTTTGCTGTTAATTACAATGGCTTTTTTTAGTACATTGTCTGGCACCCAGGGTTGGTCTGGGTTTGATAAAAGTACGCATCCGGGGGGGGTCAGCGCTCGTCGCCATGTATTAGCTGTAGAATTAGCACAGTTATCCAAGGAACGGGTGGAGTGATCAGATGAACCATAACTGATTTCATGATCCAAGGACAATTCCATCTTGCACCACTTTTTTTTTCTGCCGCTGCTGTGTGCCTATGTGTCCTAGATGTGCTATGAACTGC